>NC_092108.1:16755907-16924303 GCF_045679555.1 Salvelinus alpinus | reverse complement strand
GAGAGATAGATGGTAGAGAGGTAGAACAATGGGGAGGAGTAAAGGGGGGGAAGAGAGAGATAAATGGTAGAGAGGTAGAAAGAAGAGGATGAGTAAAGGGGGGAAGAGAGAGAGATAGATGGTAGAGAGGTAGAAAGAAGAGGAGGAGTAAAGGGGGGAAGAGAGAGATAGATGGTAGAGAGGTAGAAAGAAGAGGATGAGTAAAGGGGGGAAGAGAGAGAGAGATGGTAGAGAGGTAGAAAGAAGAGGATGAGTAAAGGGGGGAAGAGAGAGATAGATGGTAGAGAGGTAGAAAGAAGAGGATGAGTAAAGGGGGGAAGAGAGAGATAGATGGTAGAGAGGTAGAAAGAAGAGGATGAGTAAAGGGGGGGAAGAGAGAGATAGATGGTAGAGAGGTAGAAAGAAGAGGAGTAAAGGGGGGGAAGAGAGAGATAGATGGTAGAGAGGTAGAAAGAAGAGGAGGAGTAAAGGGGGGGAAGAGAGAGACAGATGGTAGAGAGGTAGAAAGAAGGGGATGAGTAAAGGGGGGGAAGAGAGAGATAGATGGTAGAGAGGTAGAAAGAAGAGGAGGAGTAAAGGGGGGATGAGAGAGATAGATGGAAGAGAGGTAGAAAGATGGGGGGAGTAAAGGGGGGAAGAGAGAGAGATAGATGGTAGAGAGGTAGAAAGAAGAGGATGAGTAAAGGGGGGAAGAGAGAGATAGATGGTAGAGAGGTAGAAAGAAGAGGAGTAAAAGGGGGGAAGAGAGAGATAGATGGTAGAGAGGTAGAAAGAAGAGGAGGAGTAAAGGGGGGGAAGAGAGAGACAGATGGTAGAGAGGTAGAAAGAAGGGGATGAGTAAAGGGTGGGAAGAGAGAGATAGATGGTAGAGAGGTAGAAAGAAGAGGAGGAGTAAAGGGGGATGAGAGAGATAGATGGAAGAGAGGTAGAAAGATGGGGGGAGTAAAGGGGGGAAGCGAGAGAGATAGATGGTAGAGAGGTAGAAAGAAGAGGATGAGTAAAGGGGGGAAGAGAGAGAGATGGTAGAGAGGTAGAAAGAAGCGGATGAGTAAAGGGGGAAGAGAGAGATAGATGGTAGAGAGGTAGAAAGAAGAGGAGGAGTAAAGGGGGGAAGAGAGAGAGATATATGGTAGAGAGGTAGAGAGATGGGGAGGAGTAAAGGGGGGGAAGAGAGAGACAGATGGTAGAGATGTAGAAAGAAGAGGATGAGTAAAGGGGGGGAAGAGAGAGATAGATGGTAGAGAGGTAGAAAGATGGGGAGGAGTAAAGGGGGGAAGAGAGAGATAGATGGTAGAGAGGTAGAACAATGGGGAGGAGTAAAGGGGGGGAAGAGAGAGATAGATGGTAGAGAGGTAGAAAGAAGAGGAGGAGTAAAGGGGGGAAGAGAGAGATAGATGGTAGAGAGGTAGAAAGAAGAGGATGAGTAAAGGGGGGAAGAGAGAGATAGATGGTAGAGAGGTAGAAAGAAGAGGATGAGTAAAGGGGGGAAGAGAGAGATAGATGGTAGAGAGGTAGAAAGAAGAGGATGAGTAAAGGGGGGAAGAGAGAGATAGATGGTAGAGAGGTAGAAAGAAGAGGATGAGTAAAGGGGGGGAAGAGAGAGATAGATGGTAGAGAGGTAGAAAGAAGAGGAGTAAAGGGGGGGAAGAGAGAGATAGATGGTAGAGAGGTAGAAAGAAGAGGAGGAGTAAAGGGGGGAAGAGAGAGACAGATGGTAGAGAGGTAGAAAGAAGGGGATGAGTAAAGGGGGGGAAGAGAGAGATAGATGGTAGAGAGGTAGAAAGAAGAGGAGGAGTAAAGGGGGGATGAGAGAGATAGATGGAAGAGAGGTAGAAAGATGGGGGGAGTAAAGGGGGGAAGAGAGAGAGATAGATGGTAGAGAGGTAGAAAGAAGAGGATGAGTAAAGGGGGGAAGAGAGAGATAGATGGTAGAGAGGTAGAAAGAAGAGGAGTAAAGGGGGGGAAGAGAGAGATAGATGGTAGAGAGGTAGAAAGAAGAGGAGGAGTAAAGGGGGGAAGAGAGAGACAGATGGTAGAGAGGTAGAAAGAAGGGGATGAGTAAAGGGTGGGAAGAGAGAGATAGATGGTAGAGAGGTAGAAAGAAGAGGAGGAGTAAAGGGGGATGAGAGAGATAGATGGAAGAGAGGTAGAAAGATGGGGGGAGTAAAGGGGGGAAGCGAGAGAGATAGATGGTAGAGAGGTAGAAAGAAGAGGATGAGTAAAGGGGGGAAGAGAGAGAGATGGTAGAGAGGTAGAAAGAGGAGGAGGATTAAAGGGGGTAAGGAAGATAGATAGATGGTAGAGAGGTAGAAAGATGGGGAGGAGTAAAGGGGGGAAGAGAGAGAGATAGATGGTAGAGAGGTAGAAAGAAGGGGATGAGTAAAGGGGGGGAAGAGAGAGATAGATGGTAGAGAGGTAGAAAGAAGAGGATGAGTAAAGGGGGGGAAGAGAGAGATAGATGGTAGAGAGGTAGAAAGAAGAGGATGAGTAAAGGGGGGGAAGAGAGAGATAGATGGTAGAGAGGTAGAAAGAGGAGGAGGAGTAAAGGGGGGAAGATAGAGATAGATGGTAGAGAGGTAGAAAGAAGAGGATGAGTAAAGGGGGGGAAGAGAGAGATAGATGGTAGAGAGGTAGAAAGATGGGGAGGAGTAAAGGGGGGAAGAGATAGATGGTAGAGAGGTAGAAAGAAGGGGATGAGTAAAGGGGGGAAGAGAGAGATAGATGGTAGAGAGGTAGAAAGAAGAGGATGAGTAAAGGGGGGGAAGAGAGAGATAGATGGTAGAGAGGTAGAAAGATGGGGAGGAGTAAAGGGGGGAAAGAGAGAGATAGATGGTAGAGAGGTAAAAAGAAGGAAGGGGAGTAAAGGGGGGAAGAGAGAGGGATAGATGGTAGAGAGGTAGAAAGAAGAGGAGGAGTAAAGGGGGGAAGAGAGAGATAGATGGAAGAGAGGTAGAAAGATGGGGGGAGTAAAGGGGGGAAGAGAGAGAGATAGATGGTAGAGAGGTAGAAAGAAGAGGATGAGTAAAGGGGGGAAGAGAGAGATAGATGGTAGAGAGGTAGAATGAAGAGGATGAGTAAAGGGGGGAAGAGAGAGAGATGGTAGAGAGGTAGAAAGAGGAGGAGGAGTAAAGGGGGTAAGGAAGAGAGATAGATGGTAGAGAGGTAGAAAGATGGGGAGGAGTAAAGGGGGGAAGAGAGAGAGATAGATGGTAGAGAGGTAGAAAGAAGGGGATGAGTAAAGGGGGGGAAGAGAGAGATAGATGGTAGAGAGGTAGAAAGAAGAGGATGAGTAAAGGGGGGGAAGAGAGAGATAGATGGTAGAGAGGTAGAAAGAAGAGGATGAGTAAAGGGGGGGAAGAGAGATATAGATGGTAGAGAGGTAGAAAGAGGAGGAGGAGTGAAGGGGGGAAGAGAGAGATAGATGGTAGCGAGGTAGAAAGAAGAGGTTGAGTAAAGGGGGGGAAGAGAGAGATAGATGGTAGAGAGGTAGAAAGATGGGGAGGAGTAAAAGGGGGAAGAGATAGATGGTAGAGAGGTAGAAAGAAGGGGATGAGTAAAGGGGGGAAGAGAGAGATAGATGGTAGAGAGGTAGAAAGAAGAGGATGAGTAAAGGGGGGGAAGAGAGAGATAGATGGTAGAGAGGTAGAAAGATGGGGAGGAGTAAAGGGGGGAAGAGAGAGATAGATGGAAGAGAGGTAGAAAGATGGGGGGAGTAAAGGGGGGAAGAGAGAGAGATAGATGGTAGAGAGGTAGAAAGAAGAGGATGAGTAAAGGGGGGAAGAGAGAGATAGATGGTAGAGAGGTAGAAAGAAGAGGAGTAAAGGGGGGAAGAGAGAGATAGATGGTAGAGAGGTAGAAAGAAGAGGAGGAGTAAAGGGGGGGAAGAGAGAGACAGATGGTAGAGAGGTAGAAAGAAGGGGATGAGTAAAGGGTGGGAAGAGAGAGATAGATGGTAGAGAGGTAGAAAGAAGAGGAGGAGTAAAGGGGGATGAGAGAGATAGATGGAAGAGAGGTAGAAAGATGGGGGGAGTAAAGGGGGGAAGCGAGAGAGATAGATGGTAGAGAGGTAGAAAGAAGAGGATGAGTAAAGGGGGGAAGAGAGAGAGATGGTAGAGAGGTAGAAAGAGGAGGAGGATTAAAGGGGGTAAGGAAGATAGATAGATGGTAGAGAGGTAGAAAGATGGGGAGGAGTAAAGGGGGGAAGGGAGAGAGATAGATGGTAGAGAGGTAGAAAGAAGGGGATGAGTAAAGGGGGGAAGAGAGAGATAGATGGTAGAGAGGTAGAAAGAAGAGGATGAGTAAAGGGGAGGAAGAGAGAGATAGATGGTAGAGAGGTAGAAAGAAGAGGATGAGTAAAGGGGGGGAAGAGAGAGATAGATGGTAGAGAGGTAGAAAGAGGAGGAGGAGTAAAGGGGGGAAGATAGAGATAGATGGTAGAGAGGTAGAAAGAAGAGGATGAGTAAAGGGGGGGAAGAGAGAGATAGATGGTAGAGAGGTAGAAAGATGGGGAGGAGTAAAGGGGGGAAGAGATAGATGGTAGAGAGGTAGAAAGAAGGGGATGAGTAAAGGGGGGAAGAGAGAGATAGATGGTAGAGAGGTAGAAAGAAGAGGATGAGTAAAGGGGGGGAAGAGAGAGATAGATGGTAGAGAGGTAGAAAGATGGGGAGGAGTAAAGGGGGGAAAGAGAGAGATAGATGGTAGAGAGGTAAAAAGAAGGAAGGGGAGTAAAGGGGGGAAGAGAGAGGGATAGATGGTAGAGAGGTAGAAAGAAGAGGAGGAGTAAAGGGGGGAAGAGAGAGATAGATGGAAGAGAGGTAGAAAGATGGGGGGAGTAAAGGGGGGAAGAGAGAGAGATAGATGGTAGAGAGGTAGAAAGAAGAGGATGAGTAAAGGGGGGAAGAGAGAGATAGATGGTAGAGAGGTAGAATGAAGAGGATGAGTAAAGGGGGGAAGAGAGAGAGATGGTAGAGAGGTAGAAAGAGGAGGAGGAGTAAAGGGGGTAAGGAAGAGAGATAGATGGTAGAGAGGTAGAAAGATGGGGAGGAGTAAAGGGGGGAAGAGAGAGAGATAGATGGTAGAGAGGTAGAAAGAAGGGGATGAGTAAAGGGGGGGAAGAGAGAGATAGATGGTAGAGAGGTAGAAAGAAGAGGATGAGTAAAGGGGGGGAAGAGAGAGATAGATGGTAGAGAGGTAGAAAGAAGAGGATGAGTAAAGGGGGGGAAGAGAGAGATAGATGGTAGAGAGGTAGAAAGATGGGGAGGAGTAAAGGGGGGAAAGAGAGAGATAGATGGTAGAGAGGTAAAAAGAAGGAAGGGGAGTAAAGGGGGGAAGAGAGAGGGATAGATGGTAGAGAGGTAGAAAGAAGAGGAGGAGTAAAGGGGGGAAGAGAGAGATAGATGGAAGAGAGGTAGAAAGATGGGGGGAGTAAAGGGGGGAAGAGAGAGAGATAGATGGTAGAGAGGTAGAAAGAAGATGATGAGTAAAGGGGGGAAGAGAGAGATAGATGGTAGAGAGGTAGAATGAAGAGGATGAGTAAAGGGGGGAAGAGAGAGAGATGGTAGAGAGGTAGAAAGAGGAGGAGGAGTAAAGGGGGTAAGGAAGAGAGATAGATGGTAGAGAGGTAGAAAGATGGGGAGGAGTAAAGGGGGGAAGAGAGAGAGATAGATGGTAGAGAGGTAGAAAGAAGGGGATGAGTAAAGGGGGGGAAGAGAGAGATAGATGGTAGAGAGGTAGAAAGAAGAGGATGAGTAAAGGGGGGGAAGAGAGAGATAGATGGTAGAGAGGTAGAAAGAAGAGGATGAGTAAAGGGGGGGAGAGAGAGATAGATGGTAGAGAGGTAGAAAGATGGGGAGGAGTAAAGGGGGGAAAGAGAGAGATAGATGGTAGAGAGGTAAAAAGAAGGAAGGGGAGTAAAGGGGGGAAGAGAGAGGGATAGATGGTAGAGAGGTAGAAAGAAGAGGAGGAGTAAAGGGGGGAAGAGAGAGATAGATGGAAGAGAGGTAGAAAGATGGGGGGAGTAAAGGGGGGAAGAGAGAGAGATAGATGGTAGAGAGGTAGAAAGAAGAGGATGAGTAAAGGGGGGAAGAGAGAGATAGATGGTAGAGAGGTAGAATGAAGAGGATGAGTAAAGGGGGGAAGAGAGAGAGATGGTAGAGAGGTAGAAAGAGGAGGAGGAGTAAAGGGGGTAAGGAAGAGAGATAGATGGTAGAGAGGTAGAAAGATGGGGAGGAGTAAAGGGGGGAAGAGAGAGAGATAGATGGTAGAGAGGTAGAAAGAAGGGGATGAGTAAAGGGGGGGAAGAGAGAGATAGATGGTAGAGAGGTAGAAAGAAGAGGATGAGTAAAGGGGGGGAAGAGAGAGATAGATGGTAGAGAGGTAGAAAGAAGAGGATGAGTAAAGGGGGGGAAGAGAGATATAGATGGTAGAGAGGTAGAAAGAGGAGGAGGAGTGAAGGGGGGAAGAGAGAGATAGATGGTAGCGAGGTAGAAAGAAGAGGTTGAGTAAAGGGGGGGAAGAGAGAGATAGATGGTAGAGAGGTAGAAAGATGGGGAGGAGTAAAAGGGGGAAGAGATAGATGGTAGAGAGGTAGAAAGAAGGGGATGAGTAAAGGGGGGAAGAGAGAGATAGATGGTAGAGAGGTAGAAAGAAGAGGATGAGTAAAGGGGGGTAAGAGAGAGATAGATGGTAGAGAGGTAGAAAGATGGGGAGGAGTAAAGGGGGGAAGAGAGAGATAGATGGAAGAGAGGTAGAAAGATGGGGGGAGTAAAGGGGGGAAGAGAGAGAGATAGATGGTAGAGAGGTAGAAAGAAGAGGATGAGAAAAGGGGGGAAGAGAGAGATAGATGGTAGAGAGGTAGAAAGAAGAGGATGAGTAAAGGGGGGAAGAGAGAGAGATGGTAGAGAGGTAGAAAGAGGAGGAGGAGTAAAGGGGGTAAGGAAGAGAGATAGATGGTAGAGAGGGAGAAAGATGGGGAGGAGTAAAGGGGGGAAGAGAGAGAGATAGATGGTAGAGAGGTAGAAAGAAGGGGATGAGTAAAGGGGGGGAAGAGAGAGATAGATGGTAGAGAGGTAGAAAGAAGAGGATGAGTAAAGGGGGGGAAGAGAGAGATAGATGGTAGAGAGGTAGAAAGAAGAGGATGAGTAAAGGGGGGGAAGAGAGAGTAGGATGGTAGAGAGGTAGAAAGAGGAGGAGGAGTAAAGGGGGGAAGAGAGAGATAGATGGTAGAGAGGTAGAAAGAAGAGGATGAGTAAAGGGGGGGAAGAGAGAGATAGATGGTAGAGAGGTAGAAAGATGGGGAGGAGTAAAGGGGGGAAGAGATAGATGGTAGAGAGGTAGAAAGAAGGGGATGAGTAAAGGGGGGAAGAGAGAGATAGATGGTAGAGAGGTAGAAAGAAGAGGATGAGTAAAGGAGGGGAAGAGAGAGATAGATGGTAGAGAGGTAGAAAGATGGGGAGGAGTAAAGGGGAGAAGAGAGAGATAGATGGTAGAGAGGTAGAAAGAAGAGGAGGAGTAAAGGGGGGAAGAGAGAGAGATGGTAGAGAGGTAGAAAGAAGGGGATGAGTAAAGGGGGAAGAGAGAGATAGATGGTAGAGAGGTAGAAAGAAGAGGAGGAGTAAAGGGGGGAAGAGAGAGAGATATATGGTAGAGAGGTAGAGAGATGGGGAGGAGTAAAGGGGGGGAAGAGAGAGACAGATGGTAGAGATGTAGAAAGAAGAGGATGAGTAAAGGGGGGGAAGAGAGAGATAGATGGTAGAGAGGTAGAAAGATGGGGAGGAGTAAAGGGGGGAAGAGAGAGATAGATGGTAGAGAGGTAGAACAATGGGGAGGAGTAAAGGGGGGGAAGAGAGAGATAAATGGTAGAGAGGTAGAAAGAAGAGGATTAGTAAAGGGGGGAAGAGAGAGAGATAGATGGTAGAGAGGTAGAAAGAAGAGGAGGAGTAAAGGGGGGAAGAGAGAGATATATGGTATAGAGGTAGAAAGAAGAGGATGAGTAAAGGGGGGGAAGAGAGAGATAGATGGTAGAGAGGTAGAAAGAAGAGGATGAGTAAAGGGGGGAAGAGAGAGATAGATGGTAGAGAGGTAGAAAGAAGAGGATGAGTAAAGGGGGGGAAGAGAGAGATAGATGGTAGAGAGGTAGAAAGAAGAGGATGAGTAAAGGGGGGAAGAGAGAGATAGATGGTAGAGAGGTAGAAAGAAGAAGAGTAAAGGGGGGGAAGAGAGAGATAGATGGTAGAGAGGTAGAAAGAAGAGGAGGAGTAAAGGGGGGGAAGAGAGAGACAGATGGTAGAGAGGTAGAAAGAAGGGGATGAGTAAAGGGGGGGAAGAGAGAGATAGATGGTAGAGAGGTAGAAAGAATAGGGTGAGTAAAGGGGGGAAGAGAGAGATAGATGGTAGAGAGGTAGAAAGAAGAGGAGGAGTAAAGGGGGGAAGAGAGAGATGGATGGTAGAGAGGTAGAAAGAAGAGGATGAGTAAAGGGGGGAAGAGAGAGATAGATGGTAGAGAGGTAGAAAGAAGAGGATGAGGAAAGGGGGGAAGAGAGAGATAGATGGTAGAGAGGTAGAAAGAAGAGGATGAGTAAAGGGGGGGAAGAGAGAGATAGATGGTAGAGAGGTAGAAAGAAGAGGATGAGTAAAGGGGGAAGAGAGAGATAGATGGTAGAGAGGTAGAAAGAAGAGGATGAGTAAAGGGGGGGAAGAGAGAGATAGATGGTAGAGAGGTAGAAAGAAGAGGATGAGTAAAGGGGGGAAGAGAGAGATAGATGGTAGAGAGGTAGAAAGAAGAGGATGAGTAAAGGGGGGGAAGAGAGAGATAGATGGTAGAGAGGTAGAAAGAAGAGGATGAGTAAAGGGGGGAAGAGAGAGATAGATGGTAGAGAGGTAGAAAGAAGATGATGAGTAAAGGGGGGAAGAGAGAGATAGATGGTAGAGAGGTAGAAAGAAGAGGAGTAAAGGGGGGGAAGAGAGAGATAGATGGTAGAGAGGTAGAAAGATGGGGAGGAGTAAAGGGGGGAAGAGAGAGATAGATGGTAGAGAGGTAGAAAGAAGAGGAGGAGTAAAGGGGGGGAAGAGAGAGACAGATGGTAGAGAGGTAGAGAGAAGAGGCTGAGTAAAGGGGGAAAGAGAGAGATAGATGGTAGAGAGGTAGAAAGAAGAGGAGGAGTAAAGGGGGGGAAGAGAGAGACAGATGGTAGAGAGGTAGAAAGAAGAGGCTGAGTAAAGGGGGGAAGAGAGAGATAGATGGTAGAGAGGTAGAAAGAAGAGGAGGAGTAAAGGGGGGAAGAGAGAGAGATAGATGGTAGAGAGGTAGAAAGATGGGGAGGAGTAAAGGGGGGGAAGAGAGAGATAGATGGTAGAGAGGTAGAAAGAAGAGGATGAGTAAAGGGGGGAAGAGAGAGAGATAGATGGTAGAGAGGTAGAAAGAAGAGGATGAGTAAAGGGGGGAAGAGAGAGATAGATGGTAGAGAGGTAGAAAGAAGAGGAGTAAAGGGGGGGAAGAGAGAGATAGATGGTAGAGAGGTAGAAAGATGGGGAGGAGTAAAGGGGGGAAGAGAGAGAGATAGATGGTAGAGAGGTAGAAAGAAGAGGAGGAGTAAAGGGGGGGAAGAGAGAGACAGATGGTAGAGAGGTAGAGAGAAGAGGCTGAGTAAAGGGGGAAAGAGAGAGATAGATGGTAGAGAGGTAGAAAGAAGAGGATGGGTAAAGGGGGGAAGAGAGAGATAGATGGTAGAGAGGTAGAAAGAAGAGGAGGAGTAAAGGGGGGGAAGAGAGAGACAGATGGTAGAGAGGTAGAAAGAAGAGGCTGAGTAAAGGGGGGAAAAGAGAGATAGATGGTAGAGAGGTAGAAAGAAGAGGAGGAGTAAAGGGGGGAAGAGAGAGAGATAGATGGTAGAGAGGTAGAAAGATGGGGAGGAGTAAAGGGGGGGAAGAGAGAGATAGATGGTAGAGAGGTAGAAAGAAGAGGATGAGTAAAGGGGGGATGAGAGAGATAGATGGTAGAGAGGTAGAAAGAAGAGGATGAGTAAAGGGGGGAAGAGAGGGATAGATGGTAGAGAGGTAGAAAGATGGGGAGGAGTAAAGGGGGGAAGAGAGAGAGATAGATGGTAGAGAGGTAGAAAGAAGAGGAGGAGTAAAGGGGGGGAAGAGAGAGATAGATGGTAGAGAGGTAGAAAGATGGGGAGGAGTAAAGGGGGGAAGAGAGAGAGAGATGGTAGAGAGGTAGAAAGATGGGGAGGAGTAAAGGGGGGAAGAGAGAGATAGATGGTAGAGAGGTATAAAGAAGAGGAGGAGTTATGGCGGGGAAGAGAGAGATGGATGGTAGAGAGGTAGAAAGAAGAGGAGGAGTAAAGGGGGGAAGAGAGAGATAGATGGTAGAGAGGTAGAAAGAGGAGGAGGAGTAAAGGGGGGAAGAGAGAGAGATAGATGGTAGAGAGGTAGAAAGAAGAGGCTGAGTAAAGGGGGGAAGAGAGAAAGAGATGGTAGAGAGGTAGAAAGAAGAGGCTGAGTAAAGGGGGGAAGAGAGAGAGATAGATGGTAGAGAGGTAGAAAGAAGAGGCTGAGTAAAGGGGGGAAGAGAGAGATAGATGGTAGAGAGGTAGAAAGAAGGGGAGGAGTAAAGGGGGGAAGAGAGAGAGAGATGGTAGAGAGGTAGAAAGAAGGGGAGGAGTAAAGGGGGGGAAGAGAGAGAGAGATGGTAGAGAGGTAGAAAGAAGAGGATGAGTAAAGGGGGGAAGAGAGAGATAGATGGTAGAGAGATAGAAAGAAGAGGATGAGTAAAGGGGGGAAGAGATAGATAGATGGTAGAGAGGTAGAAAGAAGGGGATGAGTAAAGGGGGGAAGAGATAGAGAGATGGTAGAGAGGTATAAAGAAGGGGAGTAAAGGGGGGGAAGAGAGAGATAGATGGTAGAGAGGTAGAAAGATGGGGAGGAGTAAAGGGGGGAAGAGAGAGATAGATGGTAGAGAGGTAGAAAGAAGAGGAGGAGTAAAGGGGGGGAAGAGAGAGACAGATGGTAGAGAGGTAGAGAGAAGAGGCTGAGTAAAGGGGGAAAGAGAGAGATAGATGGTAGAGAGGTAGAAAGAAGAGGATGGGTAAAGGGGGGAAGAGAGAGATAGATGGTAGAGAGGTAGAAAGAAGAGGAGGAGTAAAGGGGGGGAAGAGAGAGACAGATGGTAGAGAGGTAGAAAGAAGAGGCTGAGTAAAGGGGGGAAGAGAGAGATAGATGGTAGAGAGGTAGAAAGAAGAGGAGGAGTAAAGGGGGGAAGAGAGAGAGATAGATGGTAGAGAGGTAGAAAGATGGGGAGGAGTAAAGGGGGGGAAGAGAGAGATACATGGTAGAGAGGTAGAAAGAAGAGGATGAGTAAAGGGGGGAAGAGAGAGAGATAGATGGTAGAGAGGTAGAAAGAAGAGGATGAGTAAAGGGGGGGAAGAGAGAGATAGATGGTAGAGAGGTAGAAAGAAGAGGATGAGTAAAGGGGGGAAGAGAGAGATAGATGGTAGAGAGGTAGAAAGAAGAGGATGAGTAAAGGGGGGGAAGAGAGAGATAGATGGTAGAGAGGTAGAAAGAAGAGGATGAGTAAAGGGGGGGGAAGAGAGAGATAGATGGTAGAGAGGTAGAAAGAAGAGGATGAGTAAAGGGGGGAAGAGAGAGATAGATGGTAGAGAGGTAGAAAGAAGAGGAGTAAAGGGGGGGAAGAGAGAGATAGATGGTAGAGAGGTAGAAAGATGGGGAGGAGTAAAGGGGGGAAGAGAGAGATAGATGGTAGAGAGGTAGAAAGAAGAGGAGGAGTAAAGGGGGGGAAGAGAGAGACAGATGGTAGAGAGGTAGAGAGAAGAGGCTGAGTAAAGGGGGAAAGAGAGAGATAGATGGTAGAGAGGTAGAAAGAAGAGGATGGGTAAAGGGGGGAAGAGAGAGATAGATGGTAGAGAGGTAGAAAGAAGAGGAGGAGTAAAGGGGGGGAAGAGAGAGACATATGGTAGAGAGGTAGAAAGAAGAGGCTGAGTAAAGGGGGGAAGAGAGAGAGAGATGGTAGAGAGGTAGAAAGAAGAGGAGGAGTAAAGGGGGGAAGAGAGAGAGATAGATGGTAGAGAGGTAGAAAGATGGGGAGGAGTAAAGGGGGGGAAGAGAGAGATAGATGGTAGAGAGGTAGAAAGAAGAGGATGAGTAAAGGGGGGAAGAGAGAGAGATAGATGGTAGAGAGGTAGAAAGAAGAGGATGAGTAAAGGGGGGAAGAGAGAGATAGATGGTAGAGAGGTAGAAAGATGGGGAGGAGTAAAGGGGGGAAGAGAGAGATAGATGGTAGAGAGGTAGAAAGAAGAGGAGGAGTAAAGGGGGGGAAGAGAGAGATAGATGGTAGAGAGGTAGAAAGAAGAGGATGAGTAAAGGGGGGAAGAGAGAGAGATAGATGGTAGAGAGGTAGAAAGAAGAGGAGTAAAGGGGGGAAGAGAGAGATAGATGGAAGAGAGGTAGAAAGAAGAGGAGTAAAGGGGGGAAGAGAGAGATATATGGTAGAGAGGTAGAAAGAAGAGGAGGAGTAAAGGGGGGGAAGAGAGAGATAGATGGTAGAGAGGTAGAAAGATGGGGAGGAGTAAAGGGGGAAGAGAGAGAGAGATGGTAGAGAGGTAGAAAGAAGAGGAGTAAAGGGGGGAAGAGAGAGATAGATGGTAGAGAGGTATAAAGAAGAGGAGGAGTTATGGGGGGGAAGAGAGAGATGGATGGTAGAGAGGTAGAAAGAAGAGGAGGAGTAAAGGGGGGAAGAGAGAGATAGATGGTAGAGAGGTAGAAAGAGGAGGAGGAGTAAAGGGGGGAAGAGAGAGAGATAGATGGTAGAGAGGTAGAAAGAAGAGGTGGAGTAAAGGGGGGGAAGAGATAGATGGTAGAGAGGTAGAAAGAAGAGGAGGAGTAAAGGGGGGAAGAGAGAGATAGATGGTAGAGAGGTAGAAAGAGGAGGAGGAGTAAAGGGGGGAAGAGAGAGAGATAGATGGTAGAGAGGTAGAAAGAAGAGGCTGAGTAAAGGGGGGAAGAGAGAGATAGATGGTAGAGAGGTAGAAAGAAGAGGCTGAGTAAAGGGGGGAAGAGAGAAAGAGATGGTAGAGAGGTAGAAAGAAGAGGCTGAGTAAAGGGGGTAAGAGAGAGAGATAGATGGTAGAGAGGTAGAAAGAAGAGGCTGAGTAAAGGGGGGAAGAGAGAGATAGATGGTAGAGAGGTAGAAAGAAGGGGAGGAGTAAAGGGGGGGAAGAGAGAGAGAGATGGTAGAGAGGTAGAAAGAAGGGGAGGAGTAAAGGGGGGAAGAGAGAGAGAGATGGTAGAGAGGTAGAAAGAAGAGGATGAGTAAAGGGGGGAAGAGAGAGATAGATGGTAGAGAGATAGAAAGAAGAGGAGGAGTAAAGGGGGGGAAGAGAGAGAGAGATGGTAGAGAGGTAGAAAGAAGAGGATGAGTAAAGGGGGGAAGAGATAGATAGATGGTAGAGAGGTAGAAAGAAGGGGATGAGTAAAGGGGGGAAGAGATAGAGAGATGGTAGAGAGGTATAAAGAAGGGGAGGAGTAAAGGGGGGAAGAGAGAGAGAGATGGTAGAGAGGTAGAAAGAAGGGGAGGAGTAAAGGGGGAGAATAAGGAGATAGAAAGAGGGAGAAAGGGATATAAGGAGAAATTGAAAAATGAGGCAAAAGAGGCAAGAGAACAAAGGGAAATAGCTAGGGAAATAAAGTAGAGAGAGGGACGCTGTCTCATATCTTTGCCATCATATGCTTGAATAAGGTGAGTCTAAAGCAGTGTGTAAATGTGTATTATTTCATCACACTATTATCTCTCAACACTATTATTGCTGTCTCCTTCTGGGAGATGAATAGATTTAATAAACTCCACATCAGACATGCTGCTTTTTCCTCGTGTGTGTGTGTGTGTGTGTGTGTGTGTGTGTGTGTGTGTGTGTGTGTGTGTGTGTGTGTGTGTGTGTGTGTGTGTGTGTGTGTGTGTGTGTGCGTGTGTGCGTCTCTGTCTCTGTCTCTGCGTATGTGAGTGCATGTTTGTGTTAGCAAAGTATTCTCTCCCTCCTATGCCTG
Source organism: Salvelinus alpinus (assembly GCF_045679555.1). Taxonomy (NCBI): domain Eukaryota; kingdom Metazoa; phylum Chordata; class Actinopteri; order Salmoniformes; family Salmonidae; genus Salvelinus; species Salvelinus alpinus. The sequence continues at coordinate 16,910,245 of NC_092108.1, read as the reverse complement.
ATCTCTGAGATGTGAAAAAGGTCAAAGCGCTCATTCTTTTGAAGACCCACTATAGTACAGCGATTGTAGTGACTTACAGGAGATGAGGGGTGGAGCCATATTCACCTTCAACCCCTCACTTCCAAGACACACACACTTTCTCTCCCTCACATATAATGTCTTTCATTCTCACAGACACACACACACATAAACACACACACACACTCACACATACGCAAACGCAAAACACACACAAACACAAGCACACACACACACAAACACACTCATTCTCTCCCGCATAGGCATGCACTCACTCACACACACACACACACACACACACACACACACACACACACACACACACACACACACACACACACACACACACACACACACACACACACACACACACACACACACACACACGTACGCAAACACAAAACACACACAAACACAAGCACACAAACACACACATTGACCTTTGTAGCTTCACATGCACCTTGGGAGGTGTTGGCAGAGCAAGACATGTACATGATCTAAGTGAACACACAGACACACTACACTGACACACTACACAGACACACTAAATCAAATCAAATGTATTTGTAAAGCCCTTTTTTACATCAGCAGATGTCACAAAGTGCTTTATACAGAAACCCAGCCTTAAACCCCAAACAGCAAGCAATGCAGATGTAGAAGCACCGTTCTTATGAAAAACTCCCTAGAAAGGCAGGAACATAGGAAGAAACCTAGAGAGGAACCAGGCTCTGAGGGGTGGCCACTCCACTTCTGGCTGTGCCAGAGGGAGATTATTAGAGTACATGGCCATTAAGGCCAGATAGTTCTTCAAGATGTTCAGAAGTTCATAGATGACCAGCAGGTTTAAATAATAATTACAGTGGTTGTAGAGCAGGGTTACCCAACCCTCTTCCTGGAGATCTACCGTCCTGTGTGTTTTCAGTCCAACCCACCTCCAACCCTCCTGGGCAGCCCTGTTGTAGAGGGTACAACAGGTCAGCACCTCAGGAGTAAATGTCAGTTGGCTTTTCAAAACCGAACATTCAGAGGTTGAGACAGCAGGAGAGAGAAACAACAGGTCCGGGACAAGAAAGAAAAAAGAAAAAAAGAAAGAAAGAAAGAAAGAAAGAGAGAGAGTGAGAGAGTGAGAGAGTGAGAGAGTGAGAGAGAGAGAGTGAGAGAGAGAGAGAGAGAGAGAGAGAGAGAGAGAGAGAGAGAGAGAGAGAGAGAGAGAGAGAGAGAGAGAGAGAGAGAGAGAGAGAGAGAGAGAACAACACAACACAAGGTACCACGTCCAGTAGACAGGTCAGGGTTCCATAGCCTAAGGCAGAACAGCAGAAACTGGAGCAGCAGAACGACCAGGTGGACTGGGGACGGGAGTTGTCAGGCCAGGTAGTCCTGAGGCATCTTCCTAGAGCTCAGGTCCTCCGGGAGAGGGGGAGAGAGGCAGAGGCAGAGATTTCCTCTAAGCTGATCTGCTTGTAAAGAAGTAGAGATCTGTATAAATGTGACCTTCAACCTGTCTCAATGAACACGTGGATTCAACTCCATCCAGCCAGGGGTGTGGGACACAGACACACACAAACACAACAGACACACGCTCTAAAAAACCTTCACAGGAAGTAGTTACAGTGGTAGTACCACTGACATAGTGGCAGGAAACTGGTGAGGGATCTTAAACAAGTTGTTGTTTTTCTGAGCAAGTGCAACAACCGAGAATGATAGACTCTGCAGTACCTCGCATCTGATGGAGTCAAACACACACACACACACACACACACAATCCGCAGCACTTAGCGTCTGACAGAGTCATAAAGGAAACAGCACACTCATTACATTCAGCCATAAACAACAGTAGCAGACAATCTCTGTGTATGGATCTGCAAATGAATCAATATGCAAAGTGAATATAGTGTTTCCTGTCGAGCCTAGGGAAGAATTTTAATGTGACACACGCGTAACCCTATAAAGAGCAGGCATCAGTTACCCGAAAGTACAGCCGACTAAGAGGTTCGCTCATACACACAGTGATAAATCTAGACACACACACACAAACACTCAGACACACTCAGACCGCTGATTGGAGGAAAGGAGGGGGGGAGGGAGGCAGTTTGACATTTATTGTCTTGAGTATTGTCCTGGAGGCAGAACTGAGCAATATCCCCTTAGATAGGCCAGCTGGAAAGTCAAAATTGTCTATATTGTAAAAATGAATGAAAACCAAAATCTGCCTTTGGTTTTCATTTAAAGGGATACATTGGGATTTTGGCAATGAGGCCCTGTATTCCAAACTTCTTCCATTTAAGAATGATGGATGTTCTTGGGGACCTTCAACACTGCAGAAATATTTTGGTACTCTTCCCCAGATCTGTGCCTCGACACAATCCTGTCTCAGAGCTCTACAGACAATTCCTTCAACCTCATGGCTTGGTTTTTGCTCTGACATGTACTGTCAACTGTGCGACTTATATAGACAGTTTTGTGCCTCTCCAAATCATGTCCAATCAATTGGATTTACCACAGGTGGACTCCAATCAAATTGTAGAAGCATCTCAAGGATGATCAATGGAAACAGGATGCACCTGAGCTCAATTTCGAATCTCATTGCAAAGGGTCTGAATACTTATGTAAATAAGATGTTTCAGTTTTTTTGCTTTGTCAATATGGGGTATTTTGTGTAGATTGATGAGGAAAAAAACTTTTTTAGAAAAAGGCTGTAACGTAACGAAATGTAGAAAAGTCAAAGGGTCTGAATACTTTCCGAATACACTGTCTCTGAGGTCTCTGAGCGCCGTACTCAGATTATTGCATGGTTTTGCTTTTTCCACAGACCCTCTGTGTCAGACTTCAAAAAAACTTTACGGAAAAAGCAAACCATGCAATAATCTGAGTACGGCGCTCAGAGACCAACACAACCCAAGAAGATATCCGCCATGTTGGAGCCAACATAAGTCAGTAATAGCATTATAAATATTCACTTACCTTCGATGATCTTCATCAGAATGCACTCCCAGGAATCCCAGTTCCACAATAAATGTTTGATTTGTTCCATAAAGTCCATCATTTATGTCCAAATTCCTCCTTGTTGTTCGCGCGTTCAGTACACAATCTAAACTCACGATGCGCGGGCAGGTCCAGGCAAAAGTTCAGACGAAAAGTCACATCACAGTCCGTAGAAACATGTCAAACGAAGTATAAATTCAATCTTTAGGATGTTTTTAACATAAATCTTCAATAACGTTCCAACCGGAGAATTCCTTTGTCTGTAGAAAAGCTATGGAACAGAGCTCGCTCTCACGTGAACGAGCGTCACGAGCTCAAAGCATTCTGCCAGACCTCTGACTCATTCCCCTCTCATTCACCCCCACTTTACAGTAGAAGCATCAGACATGGTTCTAAAGACTGTTGACATCTATTGGAAGCCTTAGGAAGTGCAACATGACCCATATCCCACTGTGTCTTGAATAGGGAATGAGTTGAAAAACGACCAACCTCAGATTTCCCACTTCCTGTTTGGATTTTTTCTCAGGTTTTTGCCTGCCATATGAGTTCTGTTATACCCACAGACGTCATTCAAACAGTTTTAGAAACTTCAGAGTGTTTTCTATCCAAATATAGTAATACATGTATTAGCAACTGGGACTGAGTAGCAGGCTGTTTACTCTGGGCGCGCTTTTCATCCAAACGTGAAAATGCTGCCCCCTATCCATAACAAGTTAAAGAAAGCCCTTTGATTTATATTAGATAGATAGCTCTGAATCCACGATATGGCAGAGGTTGAAAAGCCATAGCGCTTATGTTTTTTCAACAACAGGTTATGGTCAATAATGTTAAAGGCTGCACTGAAATCTAACAGTACGTCTCCCACAATCTTTTTATTATCAATTTCTTTCGACCAATCATCAGTCATTTGTGTCAGTGCAGTACATGTTGAGTGCCTTTCTCTATAAGCATGCTGAAAGTCTGTTGTTAATTTGTTTACAGAGAAATAGCCTTGTATTAGGTCAAACACAATTCTTTCCAACAGTTTGCTAAGAGCTGGCAGCAAGCTTGTAGGTCTACTGTTAGAACCAGTAAAGGCCACTTTACCACTCTTGGGTAGCAGAATTATTTTGGCTTCCCTCCTGGTCTGAGTACAAAGACTTTCCTCTAGGGTCAGATAAAAAATATGACAGATAGGAGTGGCTATAGAGTCAGCTACCATCTTCGGTAGCTTTCCATCTAAGTTGTCAATGCCAGGATGTTTGTAATTATTGATCCACCTCTCCCGCACTAACTGTCAGGTTTTGGCCAGGACTGTTCTGTTTTTTTTTGTCACTAGATGTCCCCATTGCACCTTTTTTGTACCTTTTGTTTTTCCCTTGCTCTAATTATTGTTTGCACCTGTATGTCGTTCCCTTGTTAGTATTTAATCCCTGTGTGTTCCTCAGTTCCCTGCTCAGTGTTTGTATGTTAGCACCCAGCCCCAGCCCAAGCCTTGTTGTGAACATATATTTTTCTCTTGTTGGATTTTCCAGAGGTTCTCTGGTTTTGTTCTTTTGTATTTTGTATTAGTCTTTTGAGGTTTGTTTTTCCCTTGCTGTTTTTACCACTTTGTGGATTTTCTTTGTATTTTGGAAGATATCTATTTTTTATTAAACCACCATCTCTAGTACTGCTGTGTCTGCCTCATCTTCTGGGTTCTGCCGATTTAGTGACTGTTTCTCGCACCGGGTCCTGACAGAAACACTGAGCCATTAAAATGAACCCAGAGGCAGCCAGTACCCAGGACTTTTTTCCCATGCTGTCCCACCACGAGGGGACTGTCCAACGTCACGAAGCTGCTCTGGTTCAGCAAGAGGCCTTAATGGCTGGACATTCTCAACTTCTGTCGGAGATGATGACTTCCATAAAGCAGATTTCTGATCAACTTTCTCCTGCAACCGCTTCTGCTCCAGTTCATCAGATTCAAGTGCTCGTGGCAGTTAACCCCCTGGCTGAACCTCGTCTGCCGCCTCCCCAACGGTTCTCAGGTGATCCGAGTGGTTGTAAGGGGTTTTTCACCCAATGTTCTCTCTCCTTCGAGCTGCAACCCTCGTCATTTCCCACCGACCGGTCCAAGATAGCATATATCATCACCCTGCTGTCGGAAAAAGCCCTAGCCTGGGCTACTGCTGTGTGGGATGCCCAAAGTCCCTGCTGTGCCAGCTACTCTACCTTTGCTGAAGAATTCAAGCGAGTGTTTCAAGGTCCTACCAGCGGTCCTGACTCAGCCAAACAGCTCCTGACTCTCCGCCAAGGTCGGCGCAGCGTGACGGACTATGCCATCCAGTTCCGCACGGTGGCAGCAGCGAGTGGCTGGAATGACGAGGCGCTCACAGTGTGCTTTTTGAAGGGTCTTTCCGACACCATCCAAGATGAACTGGCCACTCGGGAACCACCGGACAACCTCGAGTCCCTGATCAAGTTGGCTTCACGCATAGACCAGCGTCTGAGAGAGAGAGAGCTCAACCGTAGATCTCTCACCCTAGCTCCTATCGGTCCCAGCTCCGAGTCTCCACCTTTATCCCCGCTGACTCCACCGGAACCCATGCAGGTTGGACGCATCTCCCAGGCTGAGAGAGACCGCCGGATGAGGGAGCGATGCTGTCTATATTGCGGCAAACCGGGCCATTTCCTCTCCACGTGTCCCGGGCTCCAGGGAAAACGCACTCTCCCGTGCAGGCCTGGGAGGACGGTAACGGGAAACATAACCTCCTCTCATCCATCCAACTCCCGCCTGCTCATTCCAGTTACCCTTTCCTGGGACAACCACGAGCTTCCCCTTCAAGCCTTGGTAGACTCTGGAGCCGCAGGTAACTTCATGGATGGTGTCTGGGCGAAGGAGAATGGCGTTCCCTCTGAACCTCTAAGTGACCCCATAAGGGTTACTACGTTGGATGGAAGCCCTTTGGGATCTGGACTTGTCACTCGTGTCACTACCCCCTTGCGTCTTTCATTTTCCCAACACCAGGAAGTGATGAACTTTCATCTGACCTCGTGTTCCGAGTTCCCTCTCGTCCTTGGATACCCCTGGCTTCACAGCCATAACCCTCACATCGACTGGTCTGTGGGCACTATCAAGCAGTGGGGTCCTACGTGCCAAGCCACTTGTATCTTCCCAAGTTCCCCGAGTTCCCCTCCCGAGTCTCTAGAATCCATCGACCTGTCCCGAGTTCCCGAGTGTTACCATGACCTCAAACCGGTTATTTAGCAAACAGAGGGCCACCAAACTACCACCCCATAGACCTTACGATTGCCCCATCGACCTGTTTCCGGGCACCTGCCCCCCCAGGGGTCGGATCTTTTCCCTATCTCCTCCCGAACGAGCTGCTATGGATACCTACATCAAGGACGCTCTGGCAGCAGGCCTCATGCGTTCATCCACCTCGCCGGCGGGAGCAGGGTTTTTCTTTGTGGCCAAAAAAGACGGGGGATTACGTCCTTGCATCGACTACCGGGGACTTAATGCCATAACCGTCCGTAACCGCTACCCGCTACCCCTTATGGCCACAGCCTTTGAGCTGCTCCAGGAAGCAGTGGTCTTCACTAAGCTTGACCTGCGGAACGCATACCATCTTGTGCGGATCAAACCCGGTGACGAGTGGAAGACCGCTTTCAACACGCCTACTGGTCACTACGAATACTTGGTGATGCCCTTCGGCCTGACCAACGCCCCGGCTGTGTTCCAAGCGCTCATAAACGATGTGCTTAGGGATATGCTTAACATTTTCGTGTTTGTTTACTTGGATGACATCCTCATCTTTTCGAGCTCCCTTCAAGAACACACTAAGCATGTCAGACAAGTGCTCAAACGCCTCCTAGACAGCCATTTGTACGTTAAGCCGGAAAAGTGTGAATTCCATTCCTCTCGAGTACAGTTCCTGGGATTTGTAGTGGAACCCGGTCGAGTCCAGATGGACCCCAAGAAGGTAGGGGCGGTAGCAGATTGGCCCACCCCCAAGTCCGTTAAGGAAGTTCAGCGTTTCCTGGGCTTCACTAACTTCTACCGCAAGTTCATCAAGAACTTCAGCTCGGTGGCAGCCCCTCTCTCAGCTTTAACCAAGGGTGGCAACACAAGGTTTCTGTGGGGAAGAGAAGCTGAGACGGCCTTCCAAGGACTCAAGCAGCGCATCCTCTCTGCTCCCATCCTGACACTACCGACGGCGGATGAACCTTTTGTGGTGGAGGTAGACGCATCAGAGGTTGGTGTTGGAGCTGTCCTGTCTCAGAGGGGTGAAGACAAGAGGCTTCATCCTTGCGCCTTCTTCTCTCACCGGCTTACCCCGGCCGAGAGGAATTACGATGTGGGGGATCGTGAACTCCTAGCGGTTAAGATGGCATTGAAGGAATGGAGACACTGGCTCGAGGGGGCTTCTCAACCGTTTCAAGTGCTTACGGACCACAAAAATCTGGAGTATATCCAGCAGGCGAAGCGGTTGAACTCCAGACAAGCTCGATGGTCTCTTTTCTTCAGCCGATTCCAGTTTATTCTCACCTATAGACCCGGGTCGAAGAATCTCAAACCGGATGCCTTGTCACGAGTCTACTCTCCTGCCATTCGAGAAGATACTGACATGACTGTTCTTCCTGCCGCTAAGATCGTGGCTCCGATCTCGTGGCAAGTGGAGGATACCGTGAAACAAGCTCAAGCCATCGAACCGGGCCCTGGAGGAGGTCCTGATAATCGGTTGTTTGTTCCCAAGGCAGCAAGGTCCCAAGTCCTTCTGTGGGGGCACTCCTCTCGCCTCACCTGTCACCCGGGCGTAGGTCGCACCTTGGAGTTCATCCAGCGTAAGTTCTGGTGGCCCACCATAAAAGAAGACGTTGCCACTTTCGTCAAGGCCTGTTCCGTGTGCTGCCAGGGCAAATCTTCTCACCTCCGCCCTCAAGGACTCCTTCACCCTTTATCTATTCCCCACCGACCCTGGTCCCATATCTCGCTGGACTTTATTACTGGCCTTCCTCCGTCCCATGGTAATACTACGATCCTAGTCATCATCGACAGGTTTTCTAAGGCGGCCAGGTTTGTTCCCTTGACCAAATTACCTTCTGCCAAGGAAACAGCTGAGTTGGTGATTAACCATGTGTTCCGAGTCTTTGGCATCCCGCAAGATATGGTTTCCGACAGAGGTCCCCAGTTCGCCTCAAGGTTTTGGAAGGCCTTCTGCCAACTCATAGGGGCCACGGCCAGTTTATCTTCAGGGTACCATCCGGAGTCCAACGGCCAAACTGAGAGGATGAATCAGGAGCTGGAAACCACCCTCAGATGTATGGTTTCCAACAACCCATCCACATGGTCATCCTTCATTGTTTGGGCCGAGTACGCGCACAACACCTTGTGCTCCTCCTCCACTGGTATATCCCCGCACGAGTGTCAGTTTGGCTATGCTCCTCTATTGTTCCCGGACCAGGAGGCAGAAGTCAGAGTGCCTTCAGCCTCGAGGTTCATCAGACGCTGTCGGCTTACGTGGAAGAAGGCCCGTCTTAATCTTCTGCGTTCCTCACAGCAGTACCAACGACAAGCCAACAGACGTCGCCGTCCCGGTCCTACCCTGTACCCCGGCCAGAGAGTATGGCTCTCAACAAAAAACTTACCGCTACGGGTGGAGTCTCGCAAGCTGTCCCAGAGATTCATCGGACCCTTTAAGATTGCCAGGAGAGTCAATCACGTTACTTTTCGCCTGCACTTACCCAGATCCCTTAAAATCAATCCCACATTTCACATTTCTTTATTAAAACCTGTTGTTTTTTCTCCCCTTATTCCGGCAGGCAGACCTCCCCCTCCGCCCCGTGTCATCGGAGGCCAGTCGGCTTATACCGTCCACCGGATACTGGACTCCCGCCGGGTGCAGCGGTCCTGGCAGTATCTGGTGGACTGGGAAGGCTACGGTCCCGAGGAGCGCTCCTGGGTTCCTGCCAAGGACATACTGGACCCTGACCTCATTCGTCAGTTCAGGGCCCTCCACCCTGAGAAGGCTGGTAGGAACGTCAGGAGCCGTTCCTAGGAGGGGGATTCTGTCAGGTTTTGGCCAGGACTGTTCTGGTTTTTTTTGTCACTAGATGTCCCCATTGCACCTTTTTTGTACCTTTTGTTTTTCCCTTGCTCTAATTATTGTTTGCACCTGTATGTCGTTCCCTTGTTAGTATTTAATCCCTGTGTGTTCCTCAGTTCCCTGCTCAGTGTTTGTATGTTAGCACCCAGCCCCAGCCCAAGCCTTGTTGTGAACATATATTTTTCTCTTGTTGGATTTTCCAGAGGTTCTCTGGTTTTGTTCTTTTGTATTTTGGATTAGTCTTTTGAGGTTTGTTTTTCCCTTGCTGTTTTTACCACTTTGTGGATTTTCTTTGTATTTTGGAAGATATCTATTTTTTTATTAAACCACCATCTCTAGTACTGCTGTGTCTGCCTCATCTTCTGGGTTCTGCCGATTTAGTGACTGTTTCTCGCACCGGGTCCTGACACTAACTTTACAAAATTCAAACTTGCACTACTTTCCTTTCATTATTAGTTTTTTTATGCAAGAATATAATTGCTCACTGTTTGTCGTGGGCATTTCCTGCCTAAGTTTTCCCACTTTGCCAATGAAATAATCATTAAAATAATTGCAAACATCAAATGGATTTGTGATGAATGAGTCATCTGATTCGATGAAAGATGGAGGTGAATTTGCTTTTCTGCTCATAATTTAATTTAAAGTACTCCAAAGTATTTTTTTATATCATTGATCTTAGCTTCATAATACAGTTTCTTCTTCTTTTTGTTGAGTTTAGTCACATCATTTCTCAATGTGCAGTAAGTACCAGTCAGATGTGCAGCCAGACTTATTAACCACTCCTTTTGCCCCATCTCTTTCAACCGTACAGTTTTTAAATTCCTGATCAACCCATGGAGTCTTAACAGTTCCAACAGTCAGTTTCTTAACAGGTGCATGTTTATCAATAATTGGAAGAAGCAATTTCATAAATTCATCAAGTGCAGCGTCTGGATGCTCCTCATTAACCACATCAGACCAACACATATTTTTTACATCATCCACATGAGTCACAGCAAAATCTTTTGTATGATACACTATTTTAGGCCCGTTTGGCTTTCCTGGATATAGCCACTATATTGGGATCACTGCATCAAATGGGTACGGATATAGCTTTAGAACAAAGTTCTACAGCATTAGTAAAAATGTGATCGATACATGTGGATGATCTTGTTCCTGTAGTGTTTGTAAATACCCTGGTAACTTCACTAGGGTAGGGGGTAGCATTCAGAATTTTGGATGAAAAGCGTGCCCAAATTAAACTGTCTGCTACTCAGTCCCAGAATATAGGATATGCATATAATTTGTACATTTGGATAGAAAACACTCTAAAGTTTCCAAAACATACATGTATTGTGTAACATGAAGTCCTATGAGTGTCATCTGATGAAGATCATCAAAGGTTAGTGATTCATTTTATCTATATTTCTGCTTTTTGTGACTCCTCTCTTTGGCTGGAGAAATGGCTGTGTTTTTCTGTGACTTGGCTCTGACCTAACATAATCGTTTGGTTTGCTTTCGTCGTAAAGCCTTTTTGAAATCGGACACTGTGGCTGGATTTACAACAAGTCTATCTTTAAAATGGTGTAAAATACATGTATGTTTGAGGAATTTTAATTATGGGATTTCTGTTTGAATTTTGAATTTGGCGCCCTGCAGTGTCACTGGCTGTTGACGAGGTGGGACGCTACCGTCCCACATACCCTAGTGAGGTTAATAACCTGAACCAGATTATTGGCATTACTAGAGAATTTAAACCCTTTTTTGTAATAATATAGTACATGGGATTGATTTTAAGAAATTTGGCTTAATAAATTATATTAAAATTATGGTGTTTCTATTCCAAGAAAAATGAAAAACAAAACTCTCAGGATTTCCGTTAGGATGGAATGGAAAATATTGCGCTGTAAAACGTGATGGTCGGGAGTACAGCATAAGATGATTGGCAGATTCTAAATTAATATCTAAGGGGCATAACATTTCCACACCCTAATCGTAGTGTAACCAATACTCGTTTCACGTATGGTAGGCCTACAGTATATCTAAAAATATTATGTGACACTCCACCAATAATTATATTTAGAGGTCTTCTTACGGATCATTGGGACGCTAGCGCTAACGCAGAGCGCGAAATTCAAATTACAAAAATCGTAATATTAAACAAAATATATTATTAATATTAAACAAAAGCACACAATGCGATTATCTGAGGACTGCGCCCCGCACACGAAAGCATTACATACATTTCCAACCAAGCAGAGGCTTCACGAAAGTCAGAAATAGCGATAAAATAAATCACTTACCTTTGAAGATCTTCATCTGGTTGCAATCACAAGGGTCCCAGCTACATGACAAATGGTCCATTTGTTCGATAAAGTCTTTCTTTATATCTCAAAAAAGTATGTTTCATTGGCGTGCTTGACTCAGTAATCCACTGGTTTCCCTCGTTCAAAATGCATACAAATGAATCCTGTACGTTACCAAAAAACTTCTTCCAAACATGTCAAACAACGTTCCTAATCAATCCTCAGGTACCCTAATATGTAAATAAACAATACATTAAAGACGGAGAATACCGGAGACCATCACCGGAGATAAATAACGAAGTGCGCGCCCTCACCGGAATGCGCAACAAACACTACAGCCAAAATGGGAGCCACTTACTAAAACTACAAATTTCAGCTCATTTTTCAAAAAACAAGCCTGAAAGTCTTTCTAAAGACTGTTGACATCTACTGGAAGCCCTAGGAACTGCGTTCTGGGAGGAATTCCTTGTATTTTCCATTGACAGTCATAGTAATCAGGGGTAAGCTGAAAAAAAGCTGAAAAAAATAAAAAGCTGAACAATATTTTGGAGATTTCCTTTTCATTTAACCTAGAGTGAGCGAGAAAAAGGCAATTCTTGAACATGGGGTGAGACATTCTCACTAATTTGTAAATAAAGCCAGTTTGTTGTTTAGAATTATTTATTTCTGGAGAAACCTGACTTGATTATTTAGCAGATATCACTTGTTTATATTCGGTCAAAACATATATCTTAACTTCTCTAGGGTAGGTGAGACGCTAACGTCCCACCAGGCCAACATCCGGTGAAACTGCAGAGAGCTAACATTTTAAATACACCATTTGTGTGTATTAAACATTCTTGTAAATACATGTATCTTACATCATTTAAAAGATGAACGTCTTATTAATCCAGCCGCTGTGTCAGATTTCAAAAAGGTTTACTGCAAAAGCAAACATGTGATTTTCTGAGGACGGCGCCCCACACACACAAGTATTACTAGCATTTTCCAACCAAGCATTAGCGTCACGAAAGTCAGAAATAACTAAAAAATAAATTGCTTACCATTGAAGATCTTCCTCTGGTGGCAATGCCAAGTGTCCTAACTACACAGGGAATGTTCGTTTTGTTTGATAAAATACATTTTTATAGCCTAACACAAAACATTTGTAAACCGGTTGCGTTGTGATTTCCGTCTCATTCAACTTTAGACGAAGCGTTCGTGGTAATTACACACACTAAACAAACGTTTATCCAGTCATGGTTGGTTTCATTGCAATCCTCTGGTTGTTACTAACACAACCATACATGATGGCTCTTTTCCCGGGACGTATTGACCGAAACAAACCGATTTTAAGACACCAATCAATGACCTCATTGCGCACCAATGGTAGGACCGGTCTATCGTTGATTGACCGTATTTTGGCCACTGATCACTGATCATCTTGAAATCTAGCTTGGAAGATAGCCAATGAGCTGAGGTAAACGGCAATATGTAATGGTTATACGTTTGAAGACCAGCCTTTGTCGTAAACTCTGGCGTAAAAGAGGTTCATTCGCCATTGCAAATCCTACTTGACGGAGCCACGAGTGTTACGCATAGCAGTACATATTCAATAGCATTTTCAACAAGTTTATATATTTAAATTATGGTGAATAAATCAGGAAAAGCTAAAACAAAGTCTAGGTATACAGATTTAACCCAAATTATAGAGGAAATTGATAGAGACAGCCCCCCATCTCACAGCTAGCCTTCAGGGAGCTGCTCATCCAGGAGCTTGCTAGCTACAGCAAGTCCACTGCAGCACCTTCTGCTCCGTCAACCAGTGGTGTTCACCTGCCCAGATTCATCTGTGCAGGCATGAATGTGCCTCAGGGCAAAGAGGGCACAGTGGGGAGGCGACGTTGTGCCCTTTGTCACAGGAAATGCCCCATCACCTGCACCACCTGTTCAGTAAGCCTCTGCTTTACAGCAGAAAGAGACTGCTATATGGGCCATGGCACCAGGACTGAGGGCTGAGGGTCTTCACAATATTTATCTATTTATTTATAAAATATACAATATTGTAAATAGAAAATGTGTAAATAGTTACCCTTGTTATTTGTTTGTTTATTATTATTTTTTTATATATTTTTTTTCATATATATTTATATATTTATTTTTGGGGGTGTGTTAGAATTGTATTTATGTAATTTGTATATAGTTATTTCCTTCAAAATGTATCACTGTACCAATTCGGACACTTTGGTACATTTGGGTACATTTGTGTGGGACACCTGGGTGACTTCATGCTCAATGTCATGTAGCTCGCTCAGTTTTGAAGTTATCTGTCTAAAACTTTGCACAGCTATTGTTGCCATCTTATGTTCTTCATTCAAATCATCCACAGCATCCTATCTGTATGTTTGGCTGTTCTTGGTCATTTGAAAGATGATGCAACAACAATAAAAAACAGAAAACGTATGTTTATTTCCTTGTATTTTCTTCTACCAGATCTATTGTGTTATATTCTCCTACATTCAATTCACATTTCCACGAAATTCAGAGTGTTTCCTTTCAAATGATACCAAGAACATGCATATCCTTGGTTCTGGGCCTGAGCTACAGGCAGATAGATTAGGGTATGTCTTTAGGCGGAAATCTAGAAGAAGGGGGGGTACCCCAAATAAGTTAAGTGCTAGACCTCAGCTGAATCTGGTAATGAATGATGTGGCAGTTGAACAAGTTGAGTAGAGTAAATTACTTTGTGTTACCTTAGATTATAAACTGTCATGGTCAAAACATACAGATTCAATGGTTGCAAAGATGGGGAGAGATCTAGCCCTGATAAAGAGATGCTCTGCTTTTTTACACCACACTCCAAAAAGCAAGTTCTGCAGGCTCTAGTATTGTCTAATCTTGATTATTGTCCAGTCGTGTGGTCCAGTGCTGCAAGGAAAGACCTAGTTAAGCTGCGGCTGGCCCAGAACAGAGCGGCACATTTTGCTCTTAATTGTAATCAGAGGGCTGATATACAGTTGAAGTCGGAAGTTTACATACACTTAGGTTGGAGTCATTAAAACTCATTTTTCAACCACAACACACATTTCTTGATAAAAAACTATAGTTTGGGCAAGTCGGTTAGGACGTCTACCTTGTGCATGACACACGTAATTTTTCCAGCAATTGTTTACAGACAGATTATTTCACTTACAATTCAATGTATCACAATTCCAGTGGGTCAGAAGTTTACATACACTAAGTTGACTGTACCTTTAAACAGCTTGGAAAATTCCAGAAAATGATGCTATGGCTTTAGAAGCTTCTGATAGGCGAATTGACATCATTTTAATCAATTGGAGGTGTACCTGAGGATGTATTTCAAGGCCTACCTTTAAACTCAGTGCCTCTTTGCTTGACATCATGGGAAAATCAAAATAAATCAGCCAAGACCTCGCGGAACAATGCCTCTCCCCTATTTGACCTTGGATAGTTTGTGTGTATACACTGATATGTAGGCTACGTGTGACTTTTTAAAATGTATGTAGTTCTGTTCTTGTCTAATGATGTTCTGTTTTATGTCATTCTGTATTATGTTTCATGTTTTGTGTGGACCCCATGAAGACTAGCTGCTGCTTTTGCAACAGCTAATGGGGATCCTAATAAAATACCAAATACCAAATATGGGAGACTATCAAATGCTTCTCAAAGTTGCCCTCTGGTGGTCAAACTAGCACTAACTTGCATTAACAGAAAAATGGCTGACAATTAAATAACATGCCATAGAATGCTGCAGCAACCCGCAAGGTGTGCTGCAGTGTGATGCAACTTTTAAAGGAGGAACCACTGTAGTGACCACTCTGTAGAGCTACCTTCGGAACAAGATTCATTATGAAAAACGCTAACCTGCGGGAGGGAGGGAGGGAGGGAGGGAGGGAGGGTGGGAGGGAGGTTTCAGTTAGTTTCATGAGCGGAGCTTTGATGGGTGTCAGAAAGTCAATGCTTTCCTTCAGGAGTACTTTCTCTCGCTCTGTCTCTCTCTATCATTTGTCTTTCTCTCTCTTTTTCTATCTCTCTCCCTAGTGTTCCGATCAATGTCTCCTTTTCTCTTCAAAGAAAGCATGTTAGCGCTAATTCAATGGAGTCCATGTGGGCAGGCCAGTTTTGAAGCAGGGCTAGGAGTAAGGGAAGAGGATAGGGGAAGTCCTTAGGGGTAGGGCCTAGGGGGAGTATCTAGGGGCAGAGGCTGTCTCTGGACTTCCAACCAAACAAGATATTGACAGAGAAGAGGCAGGAGAGCGCATTGAGATGGAGGGAGGAGAAAGATGGGAAGTTGCTGAAAGCCCGTCTGTCAGTGATAAACTCAACTCAAGGCATAAACACGCATCACTTTCACTGCCGTTTAACCACTCTTTTCCCTGAAAGGATGGATGTAACCACCAAACCTCACCCTCCTTCTCCTCTCCTCAGTCTTCCCTCCTTCCCACCAAAGTGCAGAGAGCTCTTGATCGATATGAGATCACCAGAAACGACATTACACTTTTCACCCTGAACCACCATAAAAGCCTGCATGTGTCAATATCATGGTTTAGCATACGCAGTTTATAACGTATGCAAGTAGCTGCTCTGTCTCCTTCATTCTCTCTATAATGGGTTAGTCAGTCATGTCCCTGGACATGTACACTAAAACCATTCTCTGCCTGAAGACAATATAAGATCCCCAAGGACACAGGAGTCATATTGTGGTGTTTTTTCTGCAGCGAGGAGCAGGTCTAGGTATCTGAGACACACACACACACACACACTCTAGTTTAACTGGGTTTAATAGATCTGTGGTATAGATGGCTCTATCGCAACCCGGCTTTAATAATGCCAATGTGTCTCCCTGGATCTGGCTCGGTGCAGACAAATATCTATAATATCTTTATTTCAGAGCTTTTCTGCTTTCTCTTGTCTAGACAGCTAAAATAAGGATGTCTGCTTCCCATTCCAACCAAAGAAATGGGTAATAATAGTAATGCACCATGGGTAGACAGCATTGTACTGCAAATTAACCCTTTCAAACACACTTTCATCTGCTTAGATAATGTCACACACACAAACAACCAGACACAAACAACCACACACACACACACACAACCAACACACACTCACTAGGTCACAGTATCATATTGGATAGACAGAGCAATTTAATATCAAGGGAATGGTACACTGGAAAGTAGTGGAAGGACTCTCTCTCTCCATCTCTTTTCCTCTCCCTTCTCCAGTGGAGGCTGCTGATTGGAAGACAGCTCATAATAATGGCTGGAACGAAGCAAATGGAATGGCACCATGTGTTTGATGTATTTGATACCATTGCACTCATTACACTCCAGCCATTTCCACGAGCCCGTCCTCCCCAATTAAGGAGCCACCAACCTCCTGTGACCCTCTCCGTCTCTGTCCCCCTCTCTCTCTTTCTCTCTCTCTCTGTCCCCCTCTCTCTCTCTCCGTCTTTCCGTCTCTCTTCTCTCTCTCTCCTTTTTGTCAGCAGTTGCCCTCTAAATCCAACTGATAGTTTGACCATTGACAGGAATGGTCATCAGAGCAACCGTGAAAATGAGTCTATCCGTCACTTACAGAGGTATCATAAACTGTGTGTTTAAATGTGTGTGTGTGACAGAAGTCGAGATAGGCATTGTGAATCTGTCACTTGGAGACGAGGACGGAAGCGTGTTGAGATCTCTGTAAGCCTCCCATTATTACTTTACCAGTATGTGTAACGCTATAGTGTCTTTACAAGTCCATTGAGAAAATAGGAATTCCAGTAGCAACCAGATATTTTCCATAAACTAGCTGTGGTGTGTCTGGACTGTTTCTCTAAGCATAGAAACAGTATACAGTGTGTACGTTTTGGAGGGTAGGTACCAACAGCGCAAACACAATGTAAGCTGATCCATTTATTTTATTTAACCTTATTTTAACTAGGCAAGTCAGTTAAGAACAAATTATTCTTAAAATGATATTCACCACCGGACAAACCCAAACGACGCTGGGCCAATTGTGCGCCGCTCTATGGGACTCCCAATCACAGCCGGATGTGATACAGCCTGGATTCAAACCAGGTACTATAGTGAGATGCAGTGCCTTAGACCGCTGCGCCACTCGGGAGCCCATTCAGCATCGTTCATGTTGGATTTATATTTAGCCTCCATTTAATCCTAAAGACTCTCAACCATTAGAGTTAGGAGGTAGAATACTACAATGGACATGAACCTTATGATGGGATAAAGATCAGCCATTTTGGTCAGGGAGTTGGTCAAATCAAATTAAATTGTATTGGTTGCATATACTTACTTTGCAGATGTTATTGCAGGTAATGCTTATGTTTCTCCAACAGTAATGTGTACCTAAGAATACAAAACAATACACACAAATCCCAAAAATAAAAACAAAGAAATTAAGAAACACCAGAACGAGCAATGTCAGAGTCAGGAAAATAAATATAGACACATATACAGAGCATTCGGAAAGTATTCAGACCCCTTCCTTTTCCAAGTTTTGTTACGTTACAGCCTTGTTCTAAAATGTATTAAAGAAAAATGTTTCATCATCAATCTACATCCAATACCCCATAATGACAAAGCGAAAACAGGTTCAGACATTTTTTCAAATTTATTAACACAAAAAAACACAAATACCTTATTTACATAGGTATGACAGCCAGCTTGGAGTTTGCCAAAAGGCACCTAAAGGATTTAGACCATGAGAAACAAGATTCTCTGGTCTGATGAAACCAAGATTGAACTCTTTGGCCTGAATGCCAAGCATCATGTCTGGAGGAAACCTGGCACCGTCCCTACGGTGAAGCATGGTGGTGGTAGCATCATGCTGTGAGGATGTTTTTCAGAGACATGGAATGGGAGACTAGAGCACTCAGGACCTCAGACTGGGGCGAAGGTTCACCTTTCAACAGGACAACAAACCTAAGCACACAGCCAAGACAATGCAGGAGTGGCTTCGGGACAAGTATCTGAATGTCCTTGAGTGGCACAGCCAGAGCCTGGGCCTGATCTAACATATCTTGAGAGACTTGAAAATAGCTGTGCAGTGACGCTCCCCATCTAACCTGACAGAACTTGAGAGGATCTGCAGAGAAGAATGGGAGAATCTTCCCAAATACAGGTGTGCCAAGCTTGTAGCGTCATACCCAAGAAGGCTCGAGACTATAATCGCTAACAAAGGTGCTTCAACAAATTACTGAGTAAAGGGTCTGAATACTTATGTCAATATAATATTTCCGTTTAAATTTTGATTTTTTTTTACAAAAATGTTTTAAAAAACGGTCTATTCTTTGTCATTATGTGGTATTGTGTGTAGATTGATGAGTGAAAAAACTATCTAATACATTTTAGAATAAGGCTGAAAAATAATAAAACGTGGAAAAAGTCAAGGGGTCTGAATACTTTCCGAACACACTTTTCACTGAGTGTACAAAACATTAGGAACACCTGCTCTTTCCATGACATAGACTGACCAGGTTGGCAAATTCTCATCTTTGATAGCCACTGGCACGCTGGAGAAGTGTGCTCTACATGGATGAATCTCGGTTTCAACTGTACTGGGCACATGGCAGACAGAGTGTGTGGCGTCGTGGGGACGAACGGTTTGCTGATGTCAACGTTGGGAACAGAGTGCCCCATGGTGGCGGTGGGGTTATGGTATGGGTAGGCATAAGCTAAGGACAACGAACACAATTACATTTTATCGACGGCAATTTTAATGCACAGAGATACCGTGACAAGATCCTGAGGCCCATTGTCGTGCAATTCATTCTCCTCTATCACCTCATGTTTGCGGCCCCATGTCGCAAGGATCTGTACACATTTCCTGGAAGCTGAACATTTCCCTGTTCTTCTATGGCCAGACATGTGGGACAACATTCCACAGGCCACAATCAACAGCCTAATCAACTCTATACAAAGGAGAAGTTTGGTGCTGCATGAGGCAAGTGGTGGACACACCAGATAGTGACTGGTCTTCTGATCCACGCCCCTACCTTTTTTTAAAGATATCTGTGACCAATAGATGCATATCTGTATTCCCAGTCATGTGAAATCCATAGATTAAGGCCTAATTAATTAATTTAAATTGGCTGATATCTTTATACGAACTGTAACTCAGTAAAATCTTATGAATTGTTGCATGTTGAGTTTACATTTTTGTTCAGTGTATATTGATAATTAGAAATCAAATCAAATAAGATGTTATTAGTCACATGCGCCGAATACAACAGCTGTAGGCCTTACAGTGAAATGCTTACTTACGAGCCCCAAACCAACAATGCAGTTTAAAAAATACTATAAGAATAAGAAATAAAAGTAACAAGTTATTAAAGAGCAGCAGTAAAATCACAATAGCGAGACTATATACAGGAGGGTACCGGTACAAAGTCAATGTGCGGGGGCACCGGTTAGTTGAGGTAATATGTACATGAAGGTAGAGTTATTAAAGTGACTATGCATAGACGATAACAACAGAGAGCAAAAGTGGTGTAAAAGGGGGGGGGGGGGTAATGCAAATAGTCTGGGTAGCCATTTGATTAGGTGTTCAGGAGTCTTATGGCTTGGGGGTAGAAGCTGTTTAGAAGCCTCTTGGACCTAGACTTGGCGCTCCGGTAACGCTTGCCGTGCGGTAGCAGAGAGAACAGTCTATGACTAGGGTGGATGGAGTCTTTGACAATTTTTAGGGCCTTCCTCTGACACTGCCTGGTATAGAGGTCCTGGATGGCAGGAAGCTTGGCCCCAGTAATGTACTGGGCTGTTCACACTACCCTCTGTAGGGTCTTGTGGATGGAGGCCGAGCAGTTGCCATAACAGGCAGTGATGCAACCAGTCAGGAAGCTCTCGATGGTGCAGCTGTAGAAACTTTTGAGGATTTGAGGACCCATGCCAAATCTTTTCAGTCTCCTGAGGGGGAAAAGGTTTTGTCGTGCCCTCTTTACGACTGTCTTGGTGTGCTTGGACCATGTTAGTTTGTTGGTGATGTGGACACCAAGGCTCTCAACCTGCTCCACTGCAGCCCCGTCGATGAGAATGGGGGCGTGCTCGGTCCTCTTTTTCCTGTAGTCCACAATCATATCCTTTGTCTTGATCACGTTGAGGGAGAGGTTGTTGTCCTGGCACCACAAGGCCAGGTCTCTGACCTCCTCCCTATAGGCTGTCTCGTCGTTGTTGGTGATCAGGCCACTGTTGTGTCATCGGCAAACTTAATGATGGTGTTGGAGTTGTGCCTGGCCGTGCAGTCATGAGTGAACATGGAGTACAGGAGGGGACTGAGCATGCACCCCTGACAGGCAACTGTGTTGAGGATCAGCGTAGCGAATGTGTTGTTACCTACCCTTACCACCTGGGGGCGGCCCGTCAGGAAGTCCAGGATCCAGTTGCAGAGGGAGGTGTTTAGTCCCAGGGTCCTTAGCTTATTTAGGAGATTTTAGGGCACAATGGGGTTGAACGCTGAGCTGTAGTCAATGAATAGCATTCTCACATAAGTGTTCCGTTTGTCCAGGTGGGAAAGGGCAGTGTGGAGTGCAATAGAGATTGCATCATCTGTGGATCTGTTGGGGCGGTAGGCAAATTGGAGTTGGTCTAAGGTTTCTGGGATAATGGTGTTTATGTAAGCCATGACCAGCCTTTCGAAGCACTTCATGGCTACAGACGTGAGTGCTACGAGTCGGTAGTTCTTTAGGCAGGTTTCCTTAGTGTTCTTGGGCACAGGCACTATGATTGTCTGCTTAAAAAAGGTTTGTATTACAGACTCAGACGGAGAGGTTGAAAATGTCAGTGAAGACACTTGCCAGTTGGTCAGTGCATGCTTGCAGTACACGTCCTGGTAATCTTTGTGAATGTTGACCTGTTTAAAGGTCTTACTCACATTGGCTGTGGAGAGCGTGCTCACACAGTCTTCAAAAAGTGTTATTTGCATCGAGCGAACATAGAAGTAGTTTAGCTCGTCTGGTAGGCTCGTGTCACTGGGCAGCTCTCGGCTGTGCTTCCCTTTGTAGTCTGTAATGGTTTGCAAGCCCTACCACATCTGACGTGCGTCAGAGCCCATGTAGTATGATTCGATCTTAGTCCTGTATTGAAGCTTTGCCTGTTTAACCTCTTTAGGGTATGTGGGACGCTAACGTCCCACTTGGCCAAAAGCCAGTAAAAATGCAGCGCGCCAAATTAAAATAAATTACTATAAAAATCAATCTTTCATGAAATCACACATGAAAGACACCAAATTAAAGCTACACATGTTGTGAATCCAGCCAACATGTCTGATTTCAAAAAGAATTTACGGCGAAAGCACACCAAACGATTATGTTAGATCAGTACATAGCCACAGAAAAACACAGCCATTTTCCAAGCCAAAGATAGGAGTCACAAAAAGCAGAAATAGAGATAAAATGAATCACTAACCTTTGATGATCTTCATCAGATGACACTAATCGGACATCATGTTACACAATACATGTATGTTTTGTTCGAAAATGTGCATATTTATATCCAGAGTTTTTAAATCCTCTGGTTGCACATTTAACATGCAGATAGAAATTTGGTAAAATTGATTTATTTTTATACAGCTCATTCAATGCTGTCTTATTGCCAGCCTCTGACTGTGGTGGTATCTAAAAAGCTACGAGCAAAACCTTGATACTTCCTTAGGTATCGTGCACCAGCTGTTATTTACAAAAATACATAGACCACCCCCCTTGTCTTTCCAGACGCCGCTGTTATATCCTGCCGGTGAAGTGTATAACCAGCCAGCTGTATGTTGATAGTGTCGTCATTCAGCCACGTCTCCGGGAAGCATAAGATATTACAGTTTTGAATGTCCCGTTGATTGTTTTATTTTCCGCGTAGGTAATCTATTTTTCTGTCCAAAGATTGCACGTTTGCTAGCAGAATGGAGAAAGTGGGGGTTTATTCAATCACCTACGAATTCTCAGAAGGCAGCCCGCCCTTCGGACCATTTTTCTCCGCCTCCTCTTCACGCAAATCACAGGGATCTGGGCCTGTTTCCGAGAAAGCAGTATATCGTTCACGTCTGCCCGTCAGACTCGTTAAAGAAAAAAAAATATTCTGCCAGTCTGTGGTGAGTAATCACAGTCCTGATGTCCAGATGTTCTTTTCGGTCATAAGAGATGGTAGCAGCAACATTATGTACAAAATAAGTTACAAAACAAGTTACAAACAAAGAATATAAAGAAACAAAAACACAATCGGTTGGAGACACGTAAAACGTCTGCCTTCTTCTCCGGCGCCATTTTACATGACAATATTTTGCGTTATCAATAATTCAGTTACACGTTTTCAGATATCACATGCCTTACTTTTATTTTCATGCTCAAGATTATCAAGATTATGCCTCTACTGCCATTAATTCCAATTAGACTCATTTGGATTATTTTACCAATATGGCTCCCATTTTAGTTGGAATTTTTAGAGTTTATGACATGGCCTGTTCAGTAATTTAATAGGATCTCTACGCTCTCAACATTGTGCTTGAGCATGTGTGTGTATATGTGTATAAAGAACTGTCTGTATTGCAGGACTCTTGGTCATTTGGTGTCCTCTTGTCCTTTAAAAATAAACAGGTTCACCAGTAGGAGCGAGTAATCTGGTGGGCCATATTGATAACTTTTCTGCTTCCCTTGCTCGCACCCCTTTTCATGCCATTCTGCTGTGGGGAAACCAGGCTAAACCTCTCCAGGTCCTCATTGACTCTGGGGCCGATAAGAGCTTTTTGGACGCTACCCTGGCTTCTAAGCTGAACATCCCCACTCATGTTAGAGCGCAGTCGCTCTATAGGCCGGGTCACTCATAATACCACTGCCATCCACCTACGGGTGTCAGGCAATCACAGCGAGACTATTCAATTTCTGCTCATCAAGTCTCCTCAGATTCCCTTTGTTTTGGGATTCTCCTGGCTCTGGCGACACAATGCCATCATCAACTGTTCTATGGGTGCTATCATGGGCTGGAGTCCGTTCTGCCACGACCATTGTCTGATGTCAGCGCAACCTGCCCCGGGATGTCTTCCTGGGGGCTCTGAAGGTGCCCCGGACCTCTCTGCCATCCCCACGGAGTACCAGGACCTCCGGGAGGTGTTCAGCAATGCCCGGGCCACTTCGTTTCCGCCGCACCGACTCTATGACTGTGGGATTGACCTTCTCCCGATCACCACGCCGCCCTCAGGGACGTCTGCACTCTCTGTCGAGACCAGAGACCAAGGCTATGGAGACCTACATTGGGGACTCCCTAGCAACAGGATTTATCCATCCCTATTCCTCTCCCGCCGGCGTAGGGTTCTTCTTAGTGGAGAAAAAGGACAAGACCCTGCGCCCGTGCATTGACTACCGGAGACTCAATGACATCACGGTGAAGAACCGTTACCCGCTACTACTCATCTCCTCGGCCTTCGAGCCACTCCAGGGGGCCACTGTGTTCTCCAAGCTGGATCTACAGAACACCTACCACCTGGTGCGGATACAAGAGGGGAACAAGTGGAAGACCGCCTTCAACATGGCCAGCGGCCACTACGAGTATCTGGTCCTGCCTTTTGGCATGAGAGAAAGAGATAGAGAAAAATAGGGAGAGAGAAAGAGATAGAGAGAACGGATGACTTTGTGGAAATAATTCTCAAAAGTTGTTAAATCCACAACACAAACACAGTTCTGGAGAGAAAGAGCAACAACTGCGTAAATTATGGATGTGTTCATAGAAAAACTAATGAATTTACAAATGCTCAACACCCGCTGAATAAGGCCGGTGTCAGTAAGCATTGGCAAAAACGTAATTAAATTGTTGCCAGTAGCAGTTACAGTCACCACCGCTCTGGATAATATGAAAACAGCCTAACCAGCTCTGCTAGTGCATTAAAACGGTAAGAGTGAGGTGTTCTCTCATTTGTGTCTGGAAGTAGCTAGCCAATGTTAGCCAGTTAGCTTGGATGCTGTTGTTAGGTCAGAACGCTCGGATCAACTCTACTCTCGGCCAGAGAGTCCAGTGTGCGCTCCAAACGCTCCAAAAGCAAAACACTCTGACAATCTGACAATGCTCTGAATTTATGAACGCCCAGAGCGCACTCTGGCACTCCAAAGTGAATTTACAAACACACCCTATGTCTGAACAACTATCTTTACGCCAGTGTGTGTGTGTGTGTGTGTGTGTGTGTGTGTGTGTGTGTGTGTGTGTGTGTGTGTGTGTGTGTGTGTGTGTGTGTGTGTGTGTGTGTGTGTGTGTGTGTGTGTGTGTGTGTGTGTGTGTGTGTGTGTGTGTGTGTGTGTGTGTGTGTGTGTGTGTGTGTGTGAGCAGAAGACAAAAAGGATCGGTGGTTCTGAAGGCTATCACAAATCCCCCTCTCTTACCTATAAGCCTGCAACACTCCCCATTCATCATGTCTTCCATCCATCCATCCTCCTCTCCTCTCCTCTCCTCTCCTCTCCTCTCCTCTCCTCTCCTCTCCTCTCCTCTCCTCTCCTCTCCTCTCCTCTCCTCTCCTCTCCGCTACCCCTTCAGGCATGCTGAGTCCCTTTCCCTGCCTAGTGTGATATAAGAGCTGTCTGTTGTCTTGCTCCACACCTTTATTATTCCTCTCTAAAGAGAAGAGAAGAGAGCCAGAGGTGGCCACTCACTTACTGCAGTCATGTATATGCTGGCCAGCGTGTGGTTTGCATATAAAAGCCTGCTGGTGAGAGTGATTAAATGGGTATCAGGTTGTATGTTGAAATGGCTATTGTTAAAAGGGATGTATCTGTTTAAGACATCCTTGGTAGGGATAACATCATTGCAGCAAGTGAGTCCAGACTATCTCCTTCTTTCTTTCTCTTTCGCTCTCTCTTTCTCTCTCTCTGTTTCTCTCTTTATCTCGATCACTCTCTCTCTCTCTCTCTCTCTCTATCCTCCACTTACTTGCTGTGTACGCCAAATTAGTCTCATTGTGTTTTACTGGGTGTCTCAGTGACCCCACACACTGAGCTACAGCCCCTCTACTCCACAGTGTCTAATAAAGCACTAATGGAGGAAACACTGGCTCCTCATTAGGATGTTATTCATCGCTATTGTTTCTTCACACACAGCCTGGTAGTGTAACTTACAGGGCTGGACAATACTCTGGGGCTTATTCACTCTCCAGCCCGTGTGCCAGGAATTGACAAGCTTCCTGCTGAATCATATAAACATTTTCGGGGAGGGACCTCCTTAAGGTGTTTCAGGAGTCCTTATATTGTTATTTGTTGCTTAGTAGAAGCAAGCAGGGTTGGGTAGGTTACTTTGTAAATGTAATCCGTTAGAGTTTCTAGTTACCTGTCCAAAATTGTAATCAGTAACGTAGCTTTTGGATTACCCAAACACAGTAACGTAATCTGATTGCTTTCAGCTACCTCCCCCTTATGAAGCATTAGAAGAAGACAAAAAGGATCAAACACATTTGGTGTGTCGTCCTAGTGGTCTCTGTCTTGTGGTCAGACGGACGTGGAACAACTGAAACTTGGCCGTTTTTTTTAAGTAATCCTAAATTAATCGTTTGTGGTGCTTTTGTGGAATGACTTTGTGGACTTTGTGGATTTAACAACTTTTGAGGATTATTTCCACAAAGTCCTTTATTCGCAAACATCTTATCTGAATATACAAGTTATCTTAGCAGTAATCATCTACTTCTTCAAAAGCATCTGTAATCTGATTACAATATTTTAGCTGGTAATTTAACTCATTAAAACATTATTTAAACAGATTACTCTCCAACCCTGGTAGCAAGCAGTGCTGTCTTTTTTGAAAAAAGTGGGGGAATTGGGTTTTCTATGAAATTGGAGGCCAGGAGAGGAGAGGAGAGGAAAGGAGGACGTCATCGTACAGTAGCCACTGTGCTTCTACATCTGCATTGCTTGCTCTTTGGGGTTTTAGGCTGGGTTTCTGTATAAGCACTTTGTGACATCTGCTGATGTAAAAAGGGCTTCATAAATAAATTGTATTGATTGATTCATCACCCAGCCCCAAGTCTCAGCAATACTCTGGGGTAGGATGCATCCAGGTGTACTTCCCTCTCAAACACACACACACACACACACACACACACACACACACACACACACACACACACACACACACACACACACACACACACACACACACACACACACACACACACACACACACACACACACACACACACACACACACACACACACACACACACACAGGATAATTTGACATTTAAATGAGGTCTAGGACACAATGCAGAGTGATTGGCAGTAGGAGGGGTGTATTGATGGAAGGACTCTGTGAGGGACTGATAACAGCTGTCTTATTCACTCACTGGAGGAGGGGAGAGCATAAACACACACTTTACTTGTAGTGACACACACACACACACTCCTATATACGCACTCACACACACAGTCCCATATACACACTCAGACACATATACACACATACACGCTCCCAGAAACATGGACCAGTTAGCCTCGAGCTAGCCTCGAGCTAGGCCCATCTCTCGGCTAGCAAACAAAGTATACCAACTACAATATCTCTCTTGCCAATTTGGTCTGGACCCTTTGTCGACACGGAGCCCCGCCGATCCATCACGACTGGTCTGCTGATCTGCTGACGTAATTCGGCCGATGTGCTCTCAACCAGCCTCTGCGTCGTGGATGTGGTGAAGATCCATCTGCTAGCCCCGACCCGCTAGCTTCCTGAACACTGTGTCTCCCGCTCACCTAGCGTAGTAATCGACTACCAGACGGCTCCCTGTTTCATCTATTGCTGCTCATTGGACCCTATGAACACTCGGCTACACAGCTGATGCCTGCTGGACTGTTCATTAACACGGTACTTCATTTTGTTTATCTGTCAGCCCCAGCCTTGAACTCAGGCCCTGTGTGTAGCTAACTGACCCTCTCTAGCCATTTATCGCCATTTACCCGTTGTTGTCTCGCCCGTTGTCTTAGCTCTCCCAATCAACACCTGTGATTGCTTTATGCCTCTCTTTAACTTCATATGGCTTCAATCCCAGTAACGGGATCGATATGACAACAGCCAGTGAAAGTGCAGGGCGCCAAATTCAAACAACAGAAATCTCATAATTAAAATTCCTCAAATATACATGTGTCTTATACCATTTTAAAGGTAATCTTGTTGTTAATCCCACCAAAGTGTCCGATTTAAAATAGGCTTTTCGGCAAAAGCACCACAAACGATTATGTTAGGTCACCACTAACTAACGAACTAACGAAAAATTCAGCCATTTTTTCAGCTAAAGAGAGGAGCCACAAATAGCACAAATAGAGATCAAATTATTCACTAACCTTTGATGATCTTCATCAGATGACACGCATAAGACTTCATGTTACACAATACATGCATGTTTTGTTCATATTTATATAAAAAAATCTGAGTTTACATTGGCGCGTTACATTCACTAGTTCCAAAAACATCCAGTGATAGTGCATAGCCACATCATTTCAACAGAAATACTCATCATAAATGTAGATGATAATACAAGTTATACACATGGAATTATAGATATACCTCTCCTTAATGCAACCGCTGTGTCAGATTTCAAAAACACTTTACGGAAAAAGCAAACCATGCAATAATCTGAGACGGCGCTCAGAACAAGAGTCAAATTAGCCGCCATGTTGGAATCAACAGAAACCAGAAAATACATGATAAATGTTTCCTTACCTTTGATGAACTTCATCAGAATGCAGTCCTAGGAATCACAGGTCCACAATAAATGCTTGATTTGTTCGATAATGTCCGTTATTTATGTCCAATTAGTTACTTTGGTTAGCGCGTTTGGTAAACAATTCCAAAGTCACAAAGCGCATCCACTTTAACGTGACGAAATGTCCAAATGTTCCGTAACAGTCAGTAGAAACATGTCAAACGATGTATTGAATCAATCTTAAGAATGTTGTTAACATACATCTTGAATAACGTTCCAACCGGAGAATTACATTGACTTCAGTTGAGCGATGGAACGGAGCTGCCTCCCACGTGAACGCGCGTGGTCACCTCATGGCTTTGGTTACTCATTCCTGTCTCCTTCGGCCCCCCTTCACAGCAGAGTCATCAGACAAAGTTCTATTGACTGTTGACATCTAGTGGAAGCCGTAGGAAGTGAAAACTCATCCATATCTCGCTGTAATTTCAATGAGAGCTTGGTTGAAAAACTACCAGCCTCAGAAAAATTCCAAACAGGAAGTGGAACTTCTCAGGGTTTTGCCTGCCATATGAGTTCTGTTATACTCACAGACATAATTCAAACAGTTTTAGAAACGTCGGAGTGTTATCTATCCAATACTAATAATAATATGCATATATTAGCAACTATGACTGAGGAGCAGGCCGTTTACTCTGGGCACCCCTGTGCACCTTTCATCCAAGCTAATCAATACTGCCCCTGCAGCCATAAGAAGTTAATGTCAATATGCCTTGTATACTGTTGTTTAGGGCAGCTCTCATTGCTTTATTTTACTCCAGAGCCCCTAGTCCTGCTCAACATGCTTCAGATAACCCCCCTTGTCCCACCCCCCACACATGCGGAGACCGCACCTAGCTTAACTGGCGCCTCCAGAGATGCAACCTCTCTCATCGGCACTCAATGCCTAGGTTTACCCCCACTGTACTCGCACCCTACCATACCCTTGTCTGTACACTATGCCCTGAATCTATCCTACCACGCCCAGAAATCTGCTCCTTTTATTCTCTGTTACCAAAGCACTAGACGACCAGTTCTTTTAGCCTTTAGCCGTACCCTCATCCTACTAGCCCTCTGTTCCTCTGGTGATGTAGAGGTTAACCCAGGCCCTGTGTGTCCCCAGGTGCTCTCATTTGTTGACTGCTGCAACCGTAAAAGCCTTGGGTTTATGCATGTTAACATCAGAAGCCTCCTCCCTAAGTTTGCTTTATTCACTGCTTTAGCACACTCTGCCAACCCTGATGTCCTTGCAGTGTCTGAATCCTGGTTTAGGAAGGCCACCAAAAATTCTGAAATTTCCATCCCCAATTACAACATTTTCCGGCAAGACAGAACTGCTAAACGGGGCGGAATTGCAATCCATGGTAGAGATAGCCTGCAGAGTTCTGTTACACTATTCAGGTATATGCCCAAACAGTTCGAGCTTCTATTTTTAATTAAAGATCCATCTCTCCAGAAATAAGTCCCTCACTGTTCCCGCTTGTTATAAACCCCCCTCAGCTCCCAGCTGTGCCCTGGACACCATATGTGAATTGATTACCCTCCCCATCTATCGTCAGAGTTTGTACTGCTAGGTGACCTAAATTGGGATATGCTTAACACCCCGGACGTCCTACAATCTAAGCTAGATGCCCTCAATCTCACACAAATTATCAAAGAACCTACCAGGTACAACCCCAAATCCGTAAACATGGACACCCTCATAGATATTATCCTGCCCACTTGCCCTCTAAATGAACCTCTGCTGTTTTCAACCAGCATCTCAGCGATCACTGCCTCATTGCCTGCGTCCGTTATGGGTCCGTGGTCAAACGATCACCCCTCATCACTGTCAAATGCTCCCTAAAACACTTCTGAGAGCAGGCTTTCTAATCGACCTGTTCCGTGTATCCTGGAAGGATATTGACCTGATCCCGTCAGTAGAGGATGCCTGGTTGTTCTTTAAAAGTGCTTTCCATACCATCTTAAATAACCATTCCCCTTTCAAAAAATTAAGAACTAAGAACAGATATAGCCCTTGGTTCACTCCAGACCTGACTGCCCTTGACCAGCACAAAAACACCCTGTGGCATACTGCACTAGCATCGAATAGTCCACGCGATATGCAACTTTTCAGGCAAGTCAGGAACCAATACACACAGTCAGTTAGGAAAGCAAAGGCCAGCTTTTTCAAACAGAAATTTGCATCCTGCAGCATTAATTCCAAAAAGCTTTGGGACGTTGTAAAGTCCATGGAGAATAAGAGTACCTCCTCCCAGCTGCCCACTGCACTGAGACTAGGAAACACTGTCACCACTGATAAATCCACGATAATCGAGAATTTCAATAAGCATTTCTCTACGGCTGGCCATGCTTTCCACCTGGCTACCCCAACCCCGGCCAACAGCTCTGCACCCCCCGCAGCAACTGGCCCAAGCCCCCCCAGCTTCTCCTTCACCCAAATCCAGTTAGCTGATGTTCTGAAAGAGCTGCAAAAGCTGGATCCCCACAAATCAGCTCGGCTAGACAATCTGAACCCTCTCTTCCTAAAATGATCCACCGCCTTTGTTGTAACCCCTATTACTAGTATGTTAAACCTCTCTTTCGTATCGTCTGAGATTCCTAAAGATTGGAAAGCGGCCGCGGTCATCCCCCTCTTCAAAGGGGGAGACACTCTAGACCCAAACTGTTACAGACCTATATCTATCCTGCCCTGCCTTTCAAAAGTCTTCGAAAGCCAAGTGAACAAACAGATCACCGACCGTTTCGAATCTCACCGTACCTTCTCCGCTATGTAATCTGGTTTCCGAGCTGGTCATGGGTGCACCTCAGCCACGCTCAAGGTACTAAACGATATCATAACCGCCATCGATAAAATACAGTACTATGCAGCTGTCTTCATCGACCTGGCCAAAGCATCGTATTCTTATCGGCAGACTCAGACTGCCTTGCCTGGTTCACTACCTACTTCTCAGATAGAGTTCAGTGTGTCAAATCGGAGGGCTTTTTTACCGGACCTCTGGCAGTCTCTATGGGGGTGCCACAGGGTTCAATTCTCAGGCTGACTCTTTTCTCTGTATATATCAATGATGTCGCTCTTGCTGCGTGTGATTCTTTGATCCACCTCTACGCAGATGACACCATTCTGTATACAACTTGCCCTTCTTTGGACACTGTGTTTACAAACCTCCAAATGAGCTTCAACGCCATACAACACTCCTTTCGCAACAAAGCCTCCTTCACGCATGCTGCCAAACTTACCCTCGTAAAACTGACTATCCTACCGATCCTTGACTTCGGCGATGTCATTTACAAATTAGCCTCCAACACTCTACTCAGCAAATTGGATGCAGTCTATCACAGTGCCATCCGTTTTGTCACCAAAGCCCCATATACTACCCACCACTGTGACCTGTATGCTCTCGTTGGCTGGTCCTCACTGCATATTCGTCAGCAAACCCACTGGCTCCAGGTCATCTATAAGTCTTTGCTAGGTACAGCTCCGCCTTATCTCAGCTCACTGGTGACCTTAGCAAAACCAAGCCGTAGGACGCGCTCCAGCAGGTATATTTCACTAGTCATCCCCAAAGCCAACACCTCCTTTGGCCGCCTTTCCTTCCAGTTCTCTGCTGCTAATGACTGGAACGAATTTCAAAAATCACTGAAGTTGGAGACTTATATCTCCCTCACTATCTTTAAGCTTGTTTATCCCATGTATCCCATTTATCCCATGTGTAACTCTGTGTTGTTGTTTTTGTCCCACTGCTTTGCTTTGTCTTGGCCAGGTCGCAGTTGTAAATGAGAACTTGTTCTCAACTGGCCTACCTGGTTAAATAAAGGTGAAATAAATAATAATATATACAGTGGGGCAAAAAAGTATTTAGTCAGCCACCAATTGTGCAAGTTCTCCCACTTAAAAAGATGAGAGAGGCCTGTAATTTTCATCATAGGTACACTTCAACCATGACAGACAAAATGAGAAAAAAAATCCAGAAAATCACATTGTATGATTTTTTATGAATTTATTTGCAAATTATAAGTATTTGGTCAATAACAAAAGTTTATCTCAATACTTTGTCGTATACCCTTTGTTGGCAATGACAGAGGTCAAACGTTTTCTGTAAGTCTTCACAAGGTTTCACACACTGTTGCTGGTATTTTGGCCAATTCCTCCATGCAGATCTCCTCTAGAGCAGTGATGTTTTGGGGCTGTTGCTGGGCAACACAGACTTTCAACTCCCTCCAAAGATTTTCTATGGGGTTGAGATCTGGAGACTGGCTAGGCCACTCCAGGACCTTGAAATGCTTCTTACGAAGCCACTCCTTTGTTGCCCGGGCGGTGTGTTTGGGATCATTGTCATGCTGAAAGACCCAGCCACGTTTCATCTTCAATGCCCTTGCTGATGGAAGGAGGTTTTCACTCAAAATCTCACGATACATGGCCCCATTCATTCTTTCCTTTACACGGATCAGTCATCCTGGTCCCTTTGCAGAGAAACAGCCCCAAAGCATGATGTTTCCACCCCCATGCTTCACAGTAGGTATGGTGTTCTTTGGATGCAACTCAGCATTCTTTGTCCTCCAAACACGACGAGTTGAGTTTTTACCAAAAAGTTATATTTTGGTTTCATCTGAACATATGACATTCTCCCAATCTTCTTCTGGATCATCCAAATGCTCTCTAGCAAACTTCAGACGGGCCTGGACATGTACTGGCTTAAGCAGGGGGACACGTCTGGCACTGCAGGATTTGAGTCCCTGGCGGCGTAGTGTGTTACTGATGGTAGGCTTTGTTACTTTGGTCCCAGCTCTCTGCAGGTCATTCACTAGGTCCCCCCGTGTGGTTCTGGGATTTTTGCTCACCGTTCTTGTGATCATTTTGACCCCACGGGGTGAGATCTTGCGTGGAGCCCCAGATTGAGGGAGATTATCAGTGGTCTTGTATGTCTTCCATTTCCTAATAATTGCTCCCACAGTTGATTTCTTCAAACCAAGCTGCTTACCTATTGCAGATTCAGTCTTCCCAGCCTGGTGCAGGTCTACAATTTTGTTTCTGGTGTCCTTTGACAGCTCTTTGGTCTTGGCCATAGTGGAGTTTGGAGTGTGACTGTTTGAGGTTGTGGACAGGTGTCTTTTATACTGATAACAAGTTCAAACAGGTGCCATTAATACAGGTAACGAGTGGAGGACAGAGGAGCCTCTTAAAGAAGAAGTTACAGGTCTGTGAGAGCCAGAAATCTTGCTTGTTTGTAGGTGATCAAATACTTATTTTCCAACATAATTTGCAAATAAATTCATTAAAAATCCTACAATGTGATTTTCTGTATTTTTTTTTCTCATTTTGTCTGTCATAGTTGAAGTGTACCTATAATGAGAATTACAGGCCTCTCTCATCTTTTTAAGTGGGACAACTGGCACAATTGGTGGCTCACTAAATACTTTTTTGCCCCACTGTATACACACACACTCACACACACACAGTCCCATATACACACTCACACATTCACATTTACACACTCACACACACAGTCCAATATACACACTCACACATTCACATATATACACTCACACACATAGTCCCATATACACACTCTCACACACACACAGTCCCATATAAACACTCACACACACATTCACATATACACACTCACACACACACACACACAGTCCCATATACACACTCACACACACATTCACATATACACACTCACACACACAGTCCCATATACACACACACACATTCACATATACACACTCACACACACAGTCCCATATACACACTCACACATTCACATATACACACTCACACACATAGTCCCATATACACACTCTCACACACACACAGTCCCATATACACACTCACACACACATTCACATATACACACTCACACACAAACACACACAGTCCCATATACACACTCACACACACATTCACATATACACACTCACACACACTGTCCCATATACACACACACACATTCACATATACACACTCACACACACAGTCCCATATACACACTCACACATTCACATATACACACTCACACACATAGTCCCATATACACACTCACACACACACATAGTCCCATATACACACTCTCACACACACACAGTCCCATATACACACTCACACACACATTCCCATATACACACTCACACATTCACATATACACACTCACACACATAGTCCCATATACACACTCACACACACATTCCCATATACACACTCACACACACACACACACACACACAGTCCCATATACACACTCACACACACATTCACATATACACACTCACACACACAGTCCCATATACACACTCACACATTCACATATACACACTCAAACACACAGTCCCATATACCCACTCAGACACACACATTAATATATACACACTCACACACACACACATAGTCCCATATACACACTCACACATTCACATATACACACTCACAAACACAATCACACACACACAGTCCCATATACACACTCACACTCACCGTTCCATGTACACACTCACACATTCACACATACACACTTACACACACAGTTCCATATACACACTCACACATTCACACACACACACTCACACACACAGTCCCATATACACACTCACACACACAGTCCCATATACACACTCACACACACAGTCCCATATACACACTCACACACACAGTTCCATATACACACTCACACACTCACACACACACTCACACACACACACACAGTCCCATATACACACTCACACACACACAGTCCCATATACACACTCACACACACAGTTCCATATACACACTCACACACACACACACACAGTCACACACACACAGTCCCGTATACACACTCACACACACAGTCCCGTATACACACTCACACACACAGTCACGTATACACACTCAGACACACACATTCACATATACACACTCACACACACAGTCACACACACACAGGCCCATATACACACTCACACACACAGTCCCATATACACACTCTCACACACACACTCACACTCACAGTCCCATATACACACTGACACATTCACATATACACACTCACACACACAGTCCCATATACACACTCACTCACACACACAGTCCCATATACACACTCACACACACAGTCCCATATACACACTCACACACACACACACAGTCCCATATACACATTTACATTTACATTTAAGTCATTTAGCAGACGCTCTTATCCAGAGCGACTTACAAATTGGTGCATTCACCTTATGATATCCAGTGGAACAACCACTTTACAATAGTGTTATCTAACTCTTTTAAGGGGGTGGGGGGGGGGGGGGGGGGTTAGAAGGATTACTTTATCCTATCCTAGGTATTCCTTAAAGAGATGGGGTTTCAGGTGTCTCCGGAAGGTGGTGATTGACTCCGCTGACCTGGCGTCGTGAGGGAGTTTGTTCCACCATTGGGGTGCCAGAGCAGCGAACAGTTTTGACTGGGCTGAGCGGGAACTGTACTTCCTCAGAGGTAGGGAGGCGAGCAGGCCAGAGGTGGATGAACGCAGTGCCCTTGTTTGGGTGTAGGGCCTGATCAGAGCCTGAAGGTACGGAGGTGCCGTTCCCCTCACAGCTCCGTAGGCAAGCACCATGGTCTTGTAGCGGATGCGAGCTTCAACTGGAAGCCAGTGGAGAGAGCGGAGGAGCGGGGTGACGTGAGAGAACTTGGGAAGGTTGAACACCAGACGGGCTGCGGCGTTCTGGATGAGTTGTAGGGGTTTAATGGCACAGGCAGGGAGCCCAGCCAACAGCGAGTTGCAGTAATCCAGACGGGAGATGACAAGTGCCTGGATTAGGACCTGCGCCGCTTCCTGTGTGAGGCAGGGTCGTACTCTGCGAATGTTGTAGAGCATGAACCTACAGGAACGGGTCACCGCCTTGATGTTAGTTGAGAACGACAGGGTGTTGTCCAGGATCACGCCAAGGTTCTTAGCACTCTGGGAGGAGGACACAATGGAGTTGTCAACCGTGATGGCGAGATCATGGAACGGGCAGTCCTTCCCCGGGAGGAAGAGCAGCTCCGTCTTGCCGAGGTTCAGCTTGAGGTGGTGATCCGTCATCCACACTGATATGTCTGCCAGACATGCAGAGATGCGATTCGCCACCTGGTTATCAGAGGGGGGAAAGGAGAAGATTAATTGTGTGTTGTCTGCATAGCAATGATAGGAGAGACCATGTGAGGATATGACAGAGCCAAGTGACTTGGTGTATAGCGAGAATAGGAGAGGGCCTAGAACAGAGCCCTGGGGGACACCAGTGGTGAGAGCACGTGGTGCGGAGACAGATTCTCGCCACGCCACCTGGTAGGAGCGACCTGTCAGGTAGGACGCAATCCAAGCGTGGGCCGCGCCGGAGATGCCCAACTCGGAGAGGGTGGAGAGGAGGATCTGATGGTTCACAGTATCAAAGGCAGCCGATAGGTCTAGAAGGATGAGAGCAGAGGAGAGAGAGTTAGCTTTAGCAGTGCGGACCGCCTCCGTGACACAGAGAAGAGCAGTCTCAGTTGAATGACTAGTCTTGAAACCTGACTGATTTGGATCAAGAAGGTCATTCTGAGAGAGATAGCAGGAGAGCTGGCCGAGGACGGCACGTTCAAGAGTTTTGGAGAGAAAAGAAAGAAGGGATACTGGTCTGTAGTTGTTGACATCGGAGGGATCGAGTGTAGGTTTTTTCAGAAGGGGTGCAACTCTCGCTCTCTTGAAGACGGAAGGGACGTAGCCAGCGGTCAAGGATGAGTTGATGAGCGAGGTGAGGTAAGGGAGAAGGTCTCCGGAAATGGTCTGGAGAAGAGAGGAGGGGATAGGGTCAAGCGGGCAGGTTGTTGGGCGGCCGGCCGTCACAAGACGCGAGATTTCATCTGGAGAGAGAGGGGAGAAAGAGGTCAAAGCACAGGGTAGGGCAGTGTGAGCAGAACCAGCGGTGTCGTTTGACTTAGCAAACGAGGATCGGATGTCGTCGACCTTCTTTTCAAAATGGTTGACGAAGTCATCCGCAGAGAGGGAGGAGGGGGGAGGAGGGGGAGGAGGATTCAGGAGGGAGGAGAAGGTGGCAAAGAGCTTCCTAGGGTTAGAGGCAGATGCTTGGAATTTAGAGTGGTAGAAAGTGGCTTTAGCAGCAGAGACAGAAGAGGAGAATGTAGAGAGGAGGGAGTGAAAGGATGCCAGGTCCGCAGGGAGGCGAGTTTTCCTCATTTCCGCTCGGCTGCCCGGAGCCCTGTTCTGTGAGCTCGCAATGAGTCGTCGAGCCACGGAGCAGGAGGGGAGGACCGAGCCGGCCTGGAGGATAGGGGACATAGAGAGTCAAAGGATGCAGAAAGGGAGGAGAGGAGGGTTGAGGAGGCAGAATCAGGAGATAGGTTGGAGAAGGTTTGAGCAGAGGGAAGAGATGATAGGATGGAAGAGGAGAGAGTAGCGGGGGAGAGAGAGCGAAGGTTGGGACGGCGCGATACCATCCGAGTAGGGGCAGTGTGGGAAGTGTTGGATGAGAGCGAGAGGGAAAAGGATACAAGGTAGTGGTCGGAGACTTGGAGGGGAGTTGCAATGAGATTAGTGGAAGAACAGCATCTAGTAAAGATGAGGTCAAGCGTATTGCCTGCCTTGTGAGTACGGGGGGAAGGTGAGAGGGTGAGGTCAAAAGAGGAGAGGAGTGGAAAGAAGGAGGCAGAGAGGAATGAGTCAAAGGTAGACGTGGGGAGGTTAAAGTCACCCAGAACTGTGAGAGGTGAGCCATCCTCAGGAAAGGAACTTATCAGGGCGTCAAGCTCATTGATGAACTCTCCAAGGGAACCTGGAGGGCGATAAATGATAAGGATGTTAAGCTTGAAAGGGCTGGTAACTGTGACAGCATGGAATTCAAAGGAGGCGATAGACAGATGGGTCAGGGAAGAAAGAGAGAATGTCCACTTGGGAGAGATGAGGATCCCAGTGCCACCACCCCGCTGACCAGAAGCTCTCGGGGTGTGCGAGAACACGTGGGCAGACGAGGAGAGAGCAGTAGGAGTAGCAGTGTTATCAGTGGTAATCCATGTTTCAATCAGTGCCAAGAAGTCGAGGGACTGGAGGGAAGCATAGGCTGAGATGAACTCTGCCTTGTTGGCCGCAGATCGGCAGTTCCAGAGGCTGCCGGAGACCTGGAACTCCACGTGGGTCGTGCGCGCTGGGACCACCAGGTTAGGGTGGCGGCGGCAACGCGGTGTGAAGCGTTTGTATGGTCTGTGCAGAGAGGAGAGAAGAGGGATAGACAGACACATAGTTGACAGGCTACAGAAGAGGCTACGCTAATGCAAAGGAGATTGGAATGACAAGTGGACTACACGTCTCGAATGTTCAGAAAGTTAAGCTTACGTTGCAAAAAATCTTATTGACTAAAATGATATAGTACTGCTGGCTGGTGAAGTAGGCTAGCTAGCAGTGGCTGCGTTGTTGACTTTGTTTGAAAGTGTAGCTGGCTAGGTAACCTCGATAATTACTCTAAACTACACAATTATCTTGGATACAAAGACAGCAAAGACAACTATGTAGCTAGCTAACACTACGCTAATCACACACACAGTCCCATATACACACTCTCACACACACACTCACACTCACAGTCCCATATACACACTGACACATTCACATATACACACTCACACACACAGTCCCATATACACACTCACTCACACACACAGTCCCATATACACACTCACACACACAGTCCCATATACACACTCACACACACAGTCCCATATACACACTCACACACACAGTCCCATATACACACTCACACACACAGTCACACACACACAGTCCCATATACACACTCACACACACAGTCCCATATACACACTCACACTCACAGTCTCATATACACACTGACACATTCACATATACACACTCACACACACAGTCCCATATACACACTCACACACACACACAGTCCCATATACACACTCACACACACAGTCCCATATACACACTCACACACACATAGTCCCATATACACACTGACACATTCACATATACACACTCACACACACAGTCCCATATACACACTCACACACACAGTCCCATATACACACTCTTACACACACACTCACACACACAGTCCCATATACACACTGACACATTCACATATACACACTCACACACATAGTCCCATATACACACTCACACTCACAGTCCCATATACACACTCACACACACAGTCCCATATACACACTCACACACACAGTCCCATATACACACTCACGCATTCACATATACACACTCACACACACAGTCCCATATACACACTCACACACACACACACACAGTCCCATATACACACTCACACTCACAGTCCCATATACACACTCACACACACACAGTCCCATATACACACTCACACATTCACATATACACACTCACACACACTGTCACACACACACAGTCCCATATACACACTCACACACACACAGTCCCATATACACACTCACACACACACACACACTCACACACACACATTCACATGTACACACTCAGACACACACACACACACGGACTGGCACACGCATTCACACATCCATAAGGGGCATTCATGCAGAAGCAAACCAGCCAATCATGTTGTGGTAAACCAATTTGACACACACACACACAAACACACAGAGATACTTTTCAGGTTGACTAGTTGCATTACTAATTCCCCCACATTATTATTCCCAAACGAACCATCGGAGCCTGACTCCCCTCCAAGTCCCAGATAAAACACACACACACTGAAGTATTGCTCTCTCAACACTATCCCTTCTCCCCTGGGCCGGACCACATGCCTGCCTGCCTGCCTGCCTGCCTGCCTGCCTGCCTGCCTGCCTGCCTGCCTCCCTGCCTGCCTGCCTGCCTGCCTTCTGTCCGGCCCCAATCAATTACACACACACACACACACGCCCCAGTAGAAACTTATGAAACATTCATCAAGCAGCATCGCTAACTAATGAACGAGAGTCAACAATGAATTATGGATAATATTCTAATGGTTTACCTTCCTCACTAATTACAGAAATGTAAATGGGAAACAAATTATTATCTTCTAATGACTCTGCCGAGTTTGAGCCCTGGGAACTAGAAGAGTTTCAGACTGACTGACATAGAAGGAGATAGAGGGAGAGAGAGAGGAAGAGAGAGGTAAGGAGAGGGAGAGAAAGAGATAGGTAGAGAAATATAAAGAGAGAGGGAGAGAGAGAGAAAGAGAGAGAAAGAGAGAGGGAGAGAGATAGAAAGAGAGGGAGAGAAAGAGAGAGGGAGAGAGAAAATGTAGTGTAGACTATCGAGCCTCAACCCTAAGTATAGAGGGTTGACTTACCTGTCATACCGCTGAACTTAAAACGGAAAACTATATACAGTACAACTCTTTCTGGCATTTACAAAATTCAACTAGCTCTCACAGTCTCACGTCAGAATTAGACGTTCATCCATGTTTCTCAAATGTCAAATTTCAAAGAGGTTAACCTCTCTAGGCTAGGGGGCGGTATTTTCACGTCCGGATGAAAAGCGTGCCCAAAGTAAACTGCCTGCTACTCAGGCCCAGAAGGATATGCACTTAGAGGATATAGAGGATATGATATAGATTTGGATAGAAAACACTCTGAAGATTCTAAAACTGTTTGAATGATGTCTGTGAGTATAACATAACTTATTTGGCAGGTGAAACCCTGAGGACAAACCATCCAGGAAAATAAAATGTTGAGGTCACTCTCTTTTCAATGTATTTTCTATGGGGATCTAGATTTCTAAGGCACTTGCTTGCAGTTTCTATCACTTCCACTGGATGTCAACAGTCTTTAGAAATTGGTGGATGTTTTTCATTTGTGTAATGAAGAAGTAGGGCAGTTCAGAACGAGGGTCGAGATAAGTGTACTGTTTGTTAGAGGCGCATGACCCGAATGCTCGCTCCACTTAGTTTTTATCCACTATTGAACTCAGTTTATCACGTCTTAAATTGTATCGATTATTTACGTTAAAAAATACCTAAAGTTGTATTAGGAAAGTTGTTTGAAATGTTTGGACAAAGATTACAGGTAACTTATTAGATATTTTGTAGTCATGTTGCGCGAGTTGGAACCGGTGTTTTTCTGGATCAAAAGCGCCAAATAAATGGACATTTTGGATATATAACGACGGAATTAATCGAACAAAAGGATCATTTGTGATTTTTATGGGACATATTGGAGTGCCAACAGAAGAAGCTCATCAAAGGTAAGGCATGGATTATATCGTTATTTCTGAGTTTCGTGTCGCGCCTGGCGGTTTGAATTATGATTGTCTGTGTTTGTTTGATGGGGTGCTGTCCTCGCCGTAAAGCCTTTTTGAAATCTGACACGTTGGCTGGATTAACAACAAGTGTAGCTTTAATTTGGTGTATTGCATGTGTGATCTCATGAAAGTTTAATATTTATAGTAATTTAATTTGAATTTGGCGCTCTGCCATTTCTCCGGATGTTGTCAAATCGATCCCGTTAATGGGATTTTAAGGTTAAGCTTAGCCATTAAGTCAGAATTTTTAAGATTAGGCATTAACTCTGAATGGTTATGTCACGTTCGTCGTTTGGTTGAAGAGAGGAGGACCAAGGGGCAGCGTGATAGTAATACATTCTTCTATTTATTTACCAAAACGAAGAACACTTGACAAACTATACAAAAAACAACAAAACGAACGTGAAGCTATATACGAAAAGTGCAGACACAGACAACTTACACATAGACAATAACCCACTAAATACCCAACGGAATATGGCTGCCTAAATATGGTTCCCAATCAGAGACAACGATAAACAGCTGCCTCTAATTGAGAACCAATCTAGGCACCATAGACATACAAACACCTAGACTAGTAAACACCCCATAAACATACAAAGCCCCTAGACAAGACAAAACACATACATCCCCCATGTCACACCCTGACCTAACCAAAATAATAAAGAAAACAAAGATAACTAAGGTCAGGGCGTGACAGGATAAGGTAAGGGTTAAGGTTTGGGATAGGCTTAAAACAATAGTCGCAAAAACAACTTTCTATCACTGGATTCAAACATGTAACTTTTTATACCGAAGGCAGATGCTTACACCAATCCTCCATCCACAATGCCCTAATGAAGCTGAAACCTACTTGAACACACACACACACACACACACACACGCACACGCACACGCACACGCACACGCACACACACACACACCGTAATTGGGGAGGATGGGCTCATGGTAATGACTGTAGTGGAATGGTATCAAATTCCGGCCATTATTATGAGCCGTCCTCCCCTCAGCAGCCTCCACTGACACACACACAAACACACACATGTACTCTCCCACACAAAATGCCCCTGTGCAAGTCCACACACAAAAACACTTCATCAAAGCAATGGTCAAGGTGGAGACATCTCCTGCAATCTGTCTCCCCGAGTATTGACTCCTGAGGGTTGCTTTATGCTCCAACAGAAGATGCATGTGTGTGTGTGTGTGCGTGTTTGAATTATCAGAAGCTCACCCTGCAGTCTGAAAGTGTTCAGGCTTATGTGCTTATTGACACCTCTCTCCTCCCTTTATCCTCCCCCTCTCCATCCATCCATCCATCCATCATCCGACTTTAATAGCCTGTTAGGAAACCTGATGCCTTTCATTAGCACAGAAAATTGATATATGTGTATGTGCTTGTGAAGAGGACCCCCCCCCCCCCCCCCCCCCCAAAAAAAGGCAATCAGCGATGCCAAAAGCAGACAGCCACTTACCTCTAGACGCTCAAACACAAACACACACACACACACACACAATGGGGAAATTGAGACATTGTAGAGGGGATGGGACAAAACAGCCCATTATGGAGCTGAATAGAGAAGTGATTAGATGTCTTCTCTGCATTTACAACCTTCACACACACACATTCCTCCAGGGAGAAGGTGTCTAACAGTAAGCAGAGTAACCAGCCATCCAATCTCCCTCTTTCATTCCCCCATTCATACTGTTTACCAACCAATCACACAGAGCGAGATTACTACCTCTGCCCTGCCCCCCCCCCCCCCCCCCCCCCACACACACACACACACCAATCAGTATAGGGTAGACTAGAGACAAAGGCATAAGAAAAATCTATATTTCATCTGGGTTTGTTGTTTGGGTGGTTGTGTGCTTGTCATTAGGCCTGACCCCCTAATCAAATCAAATCAAATGATGTTGGTGACATACACGTGCTTAGCAGATGTTATTGTGGGTGTTGCAACATGCTTGTGCTTCTAGCTTCAACAGCGCAGTGATATCTAACAAGTAATATCTTACAAGTTCACAAAAATACACACAAACGTAAGTAAAGGAATGGATTTAAGAATATATAAACATATGGACGAGCAATGTCAGAGCGGCATAGAATAAGATACAGTAGAATAGTATACAATATATAGATATGAGATGAGTAATGCAAAATATGTCAACATTATTAAAGTGACTAGTGTTCCATTTATTAAAGTCACATGGCTCTGCTGGCTCTGCTGAGGAGTATTTCTATCCACTCATACAGGGGTAAGAAAGGACTTTCAGTCCAGGTCTTTTCCATATGTTGTATTATTATTTTATTGTGATTTATCAGCAGGTACTGCAGCACCCTCAGCACCTCTACTTCCCAAGCCTTGAGAGGTTATCTTTAGAGACTTTTATGAGGAAACATAGAGACTACAGGGTTCAGAGTAGTTACTTATCACGTAATATAGTTTCCCAACTCTAGTCCTTCAGTACCCCCAACAGTACACATTTTAGTTGTAACCCTGGTCCTCCAGTACCCCCAAAAATACATATTTTAGTAGTAACTGTACTGTTGGGGGTACTGGAGGACCAGGGTTACTACTAAAATATGTCCTGTTGGGGGTACTGGAGGACCAGGGTTACTACTAAAATATGTACTGTTGGGGGTACTGGAGGACCAGGGTTACTACTAAAATATGTACTGTTGGGGGTACTGGAGGACCAGGGTTACTACTAAAATATGTACTGTTGGGGGTACTGGAGGACCAGGGTTACTACTAAAATATGTACTGTTGGGGGTACTGGAGGACCAGGGTTACTACTAAAATATGTACTGTTGGGTGTACTGGAGGACCAGGGTTACTACTAA
Source organism: Salvelinus alpinus (assembly GCF_045679555.1). Classification (NCBI taxonomy): domain Eukaryota; kingdom Metazoa; phylum Chordata; class Actinopteri; order Salmoniformes; family Salmonidae; genus Salvelinus; species Salvelinus alpinus. Next base: position 16,866,090 of record NC_092108.1, on the reverse strand, counting down.
AATATGTACTGTTGGGGGTACTGGAGGACCAGGGTTACTACTAAAATATGTCCTGTTGGGGGTACTGGAGGACCAGGGTTACTACTAAAATATGTACTGTTGGGGGTACTGGAGGACTAGAGTTACTACTAAAATATGTACTGTTGGGGGTACTGGAGGACCAGGGTTACTACTAAAATATGTCCTGTTGGGGGTACTGGAGGACCAGGGTTACTACTAAAATATGTACTGTTGGGGGTACTGGAGGACTAGAGTTACTACTAAAATATGTACTGTTGGGGGTACTGGAGGACCAGGGTTACTACTAAAATATGTACTGTTGGGGGTACTGGAGGACCAGGGTTACTATTAAAATATGTCCTGTTGGGGGTACTGGAGGACCAGGGTTACTACTAAAATATGTACTGTTGGGGTACTGGAGGACCAGGGTTACTACTAAAATATGTACTGTTGGGGGTACTGGAGGACCAGGGTTACTACTAAAATATGTCCTGTTGGGGGTACTGGAGGACCAGGGTTACTACTAAAATATGTACTGTTGGGGTACTGGAGGACCAGGGTTACTACTAAAATATGTCCTGTTGGGGGTACTGGAGGACCAGGGTTACTACTAAAATATGTACTGTTGGGGGTACTGGAGGACCAGGGTTACTACTAAAATATGTACTGTTGGGGGTACTGGAGGACCAGGGTTACTACTAAAATATGTCCTGTTGGGGGTACTGGAGGACCAGGGTTACTACTAAAATATGTACTGTTGGGGGTACTGGAGGACCAGGGTTACTACTAAAATATGTCCTGTTGGGGGTACTGGAGGACCAGGTTACTACTAAAATATGTACTGTTGGGGGTACTGGAGGACCAGGGTTACTACTAAAATATGTACTGTTGGGGGTACTGGAGGACCAGGGTTACTACTAAAATATGTACTGTTGGGGGTACTGGAGGACCAGGGTTACTACTAAAATATGTCCTGTTGGGGGTACTGGAGGACCAGGGTTACTACTAAAATATGTACTGTTGGGGGTACTGGAGGACCAGGGTTACTACTAAAATATGTACTGTTGGGGGTACTGGAGGACCAGGGTTACTACTAAAATATGTACTGTTGGGGGTACTGGAGGACCAGGGTTACTACTAAAATATGTACTGTTGGGGGTACTGGAGGACCAGGGTTACTACTAAAATATGTCCTGTTGGGGGTACTGGAGGACCAGGGTTACTACTAAAATATGTCCTGTTGGGGGTACTGGAGGACCAGGGTTACTACTAAAATATGTACTGTTGGGGGTACTGGAGGACCAGGGTTACTACTAAAATATGTACTGTTGGGGGTACTGGAGGACCAGGGTTACTACTAAAATATGTACTGTTGGGGGTACTGGAGGACTGGAGTTGGGGAACACTGGTGTAATAAATGAAATGTCAACCTTTTGTTTGACTGTGTGGTGTTGAGTCTGCTGAACACTCCTAGGATGAGCATTGCAGGTGAGAAAAGTGAGAGTGTGATAAGAGTCAGCACAACCTGTCACTTCCAGCACAGGCACCTCGCCCCTAGCTGTGTCTTTATTAAACTCCTCACAACGCTCTATTCCCCTAGCACAGCCTAAGGTGCTTTATTGCTTTAATATCACTGCAGGTTCCTCAAATACATCACTGATACAGATGACTCTAGCGTTTACATTACACCGCTGATACAGAAAAACTCTTTGTCTAATGGGTGTATTATTGTGCAGGAGTCATTGTTATAATCAATGTCTAATATGTGGTGGTATTTTATTCCCAGCACCAGCAGACAAAGTGGTGTTGAGTCCAATTCCAAGTCAACCTCTAGCCTGCAGCCCGTAGGCTGCTGCCTACATCTGAAAGGATTTGAAAGGTGTATGCATTCCAGAGGGCAAGCTGGAGCTGTTACCATCCTTTCACATCTAGACGAAGTTCCCAGGGGCTGGGGGTCAGTTTGGGATTGGGGTACGGTGATGACAGTCGGATAGAGGATGAGCTCCACCATCTGGTGAAGAGTGTAACTGCAGCTCTGCTCCGTATAACAAAGGCCCTCTGAAATACACTCAATAATACACTCAATAATACACTCAGTTCCATTTCTACTACAAGTCTGCAGTCACAGGCTTCACAAGCCCTGAATGAACAAGCCTAGGGGAGGTGGGAAGGGAAAACCTCCTATGCATTCACATGCTGTCACTTTTTATTTAAGAGGAAACCCTGTACCTGCAGTATTTGGTTTAATGGCACCTTTGTCAGTGGAAAAGGTGCAGCGTGATCATGTTGCCTTACAGAACTACATCCAGGAAGTAGTCAGCAGGAACTCAGCAATCCGGGGGAGCAAATCTCGACACAATCCTGGTGAGTCTCTCACTCACACACTCACCGTTCAATCGCCCCTGCTCTCTAACATCTGCCTGTGTAGTTAGGCAGGCCTCTCAAATATCACTGCCTGTGTAGTTAGGCAGGCCTCTCAAATATCACTGCCTGTGTAGTTAGGCAGGCCTCTCAAATATCACTGCCTGTGTAGTTAGGCAGGCCTCTCAAATATCACTGCCTGTGTAGTTAGGCAGGCCTCTCAAATATCACTGCCTGTGTTGTTAGGCAGGCCTCTCAAATATCACTGCCTGTGTAGTTAGGCAGGCCTCTCAAATATCACTGACTGTGTAGTTAGGCAGGCCTCTCAAATATCACTGACTCCATACAGGAGGGAGAGATTTTCAGGCACAAAGCACTGGTTTGATAAGGAGGTGGAGAGATGGAAGGATGGAAGGATGGAAGGATGGAGAGATGGAAGGATGGAGAGATGGAAGGATGGAAGGGAAGAAAGAGAAAGTGGATGAAACTACAAGTGGAGAGACAGACAGGCACACAGAGACAAAGAGAGAGAGAGACAATGCTGCCGACAGCTTCCTAAACTGATTGAACCTGCAATGACTAAACTGGAAGTCTATCACTGGAAGTAACTCATAGGAAGAATCGTATCAAGATGACAGAATTCACATTAACACTAACAACATTAATTCAGCACTATAGGTGATAAATGTAAATATGCATAGACAATGTGGATGTACATTTACTCTCCGCACCATCCCTGTGGTGTAAGGACAATGGAGTGCCAGTAGCCGTGACAGTAGTTGAAAAGGCTGGAAACGGCTCCGGCCTGTCGATGCCAGTATGGAGGGGTTGGCTGTAGCGAAGCTGAGGACATTGCACTGGGGTATGAATGCATAAAAGCATGATGAGGTGGCATGGGGACAGATGTGTGTGTCGGTTATAACTGTAATCGCGCCGGTTACTCTGTTCACTCAGTGAGAGACGGCTGGTCAACGCCATCTTGACAAACACACAAACAAACTCTCGCTCTCTCACACACACACACAAACAGTTACACACATGTACACACTCTCACACACACTTTCCAAACCAGCCATCTGCGGATAGCGATGTCCAACTGGCCAGCCAAACCATGGCAACTCAAGAGGAAAGCACACCTGTTTAGGAGAGATGCTGGCTAGCGGAGCAGAACACCTGTTTAGGAGAGGTGCTGCCTAGCAGAGTAGAACACCTGTTTAGGAGAGGTGCTGGCTAGCGGAGCAGAACACCTGTTTAGGAGAGGTGCTGGCTAGCGGAGCAGAACACCTGTTTAGGAGAGGTGCTGGCTAGCGGAGTAGAACACCTGTTTAGGAGAGGTGCTGGCTAGCGGAGCAGAACACCTGTTTAGGAGAGATGCTGGCTAGCGGAGCAGAACACCTGTTTAGGAGAGGTGCTGGCTAGCGGAGTAGAACACCTGTTTAGGAGAGGTGCTGGCTAGCGGAGTAGAACACCTGTTTAGGAGAGGTGCTGGCTAGCGGAGTAGAACACCTGTTTAGGAGAGGTGCTGGCTAGCGGAGTAGAACACCTGTTTAGGAGAGGTGCTGGCTAGTGGAGCAGAACACCTGTTTAGGAGAGGTGCTGGCTAGCGGAGCAGAACACCTGTTTAGGAGAGGTGCTGGCTAGCGGAGTAGAACACCTGTTTAGGAGAGGTGCTGGCTAGCGGAGTAGAACACCTGTTTAGGAGAGGTGCTGGCTAGCGGAGTAGAACACCTGTTTAGGAGAGGTGCTGGCTAGCGGAGTAGAACACCTGTTTAGGAGAGGTGCTGGCTAGCGGAGTAGAACACCTGTTTAGGAGAGGTGCTGGCTAGCGGAGTAGAACACCTGTTTAGGAGAGGTGCTGGCTAGCAGAGTAGAACACCTGTTTAGGAGAGGTGCTGGCTAGCGGAGTAGAACACCTGTTTAGGAGAGGTGCTGGCTAGCGGAGTAGAACACCTGTTTAGGAAAGGTGCTGGCTAGCGGAGTAGAACACCTGTTTAGGAGAGGTGCTGGTTAGCGGAGTAGAACACCTGTTTAGGAGAGGTGCTGGCTAGCAGAGTAGAACACCTGTTTAAGAGAGGTGCTGGCTAGCAGAGTAGAACACCTGTTTAGGAGAGGTGCTGGCTAGCGGAGTAGAACACCTGTTTAGGAGAGGTGCTGGTTAGGGGAGTAGAACACCTGTTTAGGAGAGGTGCTGGCTAGCAGAGTAGAACACCTGTTTAGGAGAGGTGCTGGCTAGCAGAGTAGAACACCTGTTTAGGAGAGGTGCTGGCTAGCGGAGTAGAACACCTGTTTAGGCGAGGTGCTGGCTAGCGGAGTAGAACACCTGTTCAGGAAAGGTGCTGGCTAGCAGAGTAAAACACCTGTTTAAACCTGTTTAAATTAAAGATCCAGGCAGCCTCTTGTTTTAACAATAGATTGAAGACGTCACCCCCTCTTCTAGCGAGGGTGAGGTGTTCGATGCCGATACAACGTACGGACGAAATCAGGTCTTTAAAATATTTTAAGACCCTTGCTCCCTTCGGTCTCAACATAGACTTTAATCTGAAGCCATTCTTGTAATTATTGTGATTTTGCTATTCATTGTAAATGTATGATCATATTCATGTTTTTTGTATGTTCTATTTATATCTGTAAATTAACCAATGATATCAAGCCACGCCCGGCCATGAATACAGACACCTGTGTGTGTCCTTTGACACTATATAAACTAGTGACCCGCACGGTTTGTCATTACACCCTGACGAAGACAGCTTGGCTGTCGAAACATTGGTTATTAAATTATTGCATCTGAGCTCCGAGAGTGTGAGGCTCTCCTTTTCTTCAGCGTGGACATGTATGCCTGTGTGTGTGTCAACGTGCACGTGTATGCCTGCACTTTCTCCCTAGTCCGTCTCCAATGTAACAGTTTTCCCTGGAGTGCGAAGGAGCCACGATAAATATGGCCCTGTAGTGAAGGACAGAATGAAGGACAGAATGAAGAACAGAGTGAAGGGACAGAGTGAAGGGACAGAGTGAAGGAACAGAGTAAAGGACAGAGTGAAGGACTGAGTGAAGGAACAGAGTGAAGGACAGAGTGAAGGAAAAGAGTGAAGGACAGAGTGAAGGAACAGAGTGAAGACCAGAGTGAAGACCAGAGTGAAGACCAGAGTGAAGACCAGAATGAAGACCAGAGTAAAGGACAGAGTAAAGTACAGAGTGAAGGAAAAGAGTGAAGACCAGAGTGAAGACCAGAGTAAAGGAACATAGTGAAGGGACAGAGTGAAGGGACAGAGTGAAGGAACAGAGTGAAGGGACAGAGTAAATGACAGAGTAAAGGACAGAGTAAAGGACAGAGTGAAGGACAGAGTAAAGCACAGAGTAAACGACAGAGTGAAGGAACAGAGTGAAGACCAGAGTGAAGACCAGAGTAAAGGACAGAGTGAAGGGACAGAGTGAAGGGACAGAGTAAAGGACAGAGTAAAGGACAGAGTGAAGGAACAGAGTGAAGGCCGGAGTGAAGACCAGAGTAAAGGACAGAGTGAAGGAACAGAGTGAAGGAACAGAGTGAAGGACAGAGTAAAGGACAGAGTGAAGGGACAGAGTAAGGGACAGAGTAAAGGGACAGAGCGAGCGGACAGAGCGAGGGGACAGAGCGAGGGGACAGAGCGAAGGAACAGAGTGAAGGGACAGATTAAAGGACAGAGTGAAGGAACAGAGCGAAGGGACAGAGTGAAGGGACAGAGTGAAGGGACAGAGTAAAGGACAGAGTAAAGGGACAGAGTAAAGGGACCGAGCAAAGGGACAGAGTAAAGGGACAGAGCGAGGGGACAGAGCAAAGGGACAGAGCAAAGGGACAGAGTAAAGGACAAAGTAAAGGGACAGAGTAAAGGGACAGAGCGAGGGGACAGAGCGAGGGGACAGAGCAAAGGGACAGAGCGAGGGGACAGAGCGAAGGGACAGAGCAAAGGGACAGAGCGAGGGGACAGAGCGAAGGGACAGAGCGAAGGGAACAGAGTGCGGGAACAAAGTGAAGGATAGAGACAGTAAGAGTATAAAAGAGCAAGAGACAAAGTGGGTGTTAGAAAGAGAGAGAGAGAGAGAGAGAGAGAGAGAGAGAGAGAGAGGGGGGGGGGGGGGGAGAGAATTCCAAAACTCAATCTCCATATAATTTCCTCCTTAAGGAGGAGAGGAGGATTGAAGAGGAGAGGAGGGAAGGAGAGGAGTGTGAGGGAGGCCAGGGACTGTGAGTGAGGCCAGGGAGTGTGAGGGGGGCCAGGGCTAAATAGGAGCAGTTCGCTCACGACTAACAAGAAAAATCTTGGAGAGGGGTGGAGAGAAGAAGCGAGAAGAGAGAAAGCTTGGAGAGGGGTGGAGAGAAGAGGAGAGAAGAGAAAGCGTGGAGAGGGGTAGAGAGAAGGAGAGAAGAGAAAGCGTGGAGAGGGGTGGAGAGAAGAGGAGAGAAGAGAAAGCTTGGAGAGGGGTGGAGAGAAGAGGAGAGAAGAGAAAGCTTGGAGAGGGGTGGAGAGAAGAGGAGAGAAGAGAAAGCTTGGAGAGGGGTGGAGAGAAGAGGAGAGAACGAGGTTACAGGCTAACACTAACATCTGCATAGAAATGATGTCCTGCTTGGCTCCACTAGTCTGCCCTACTCAGACTGATATCAAAGTAGCTAACTACTGATTTTGGTCTCGGTCAACATCAGCCTCACTGGCCTGGTTTAGTAGGAGTTAGTAGGGCTATTGTGGTGATATAGTGTGAGTGTTTGAGGTGCTGATGATGATGATGATGATTCATTGAGGGACTTGTGATGTATGGGGCTAGCAGTTCCTAAATTGACACCAATGGTCACAATTATTGAGAGAAAAAGTTATGTCTAGTCCTATGTTCCTTCATTTCCCTCTGTAGTTTTTCTCGGCTCCCTCTCTCTCCATCTCTCACTCTCTCTCTGCTCCCTCTCTCTCGATTTTTCTGCTCCCTCTCTCTCCCCCTGCACCCTCTCTTTAAATATCTCTGCTCCTCTCTCTCCCCGTCTCTCCATCTCTCTGCTCCCTCTGTCGACATCTCTGCTCCCCCTCTCTCTCTCTCCTCCATCTCTCTCTCTCTCTCTCTCCTCTCTCTGGACCCTGTCTCATCTGTATGCTGAGAGATAGCTAGCTATCTTTTTTTCTCTCTCCCCCCTCTCTCCAGTAGTCCCGGCGGACAGGCTGTGACATTGGGTGTGAGGTCAGAGAGATGGGCAGCAGTGGTCTGTCTCTCAGCACTGTGAAATGGCTTCAGCTACAGTACAGCTCAGGGGACAGACACTGGCAGACAGAGAGAGACGCAGATCATTTTAATTAAACGCACAAAGTCTTTCAGTCCAGGAATCTGGGTTAGCACACCAACAATGGATGAAGTTAATGCACTAAACACAGCTCCCAGAGAAAAGTGCATGGTTCCGGTGTCGAAAGCATCAATGAATGGATATTTCAAACGGTTTGTCAAATATGGCCACCACAAAATGCTGTTTGTTTGTCCTAACCGGAATTACTGAGAGACTAAGCTGGTCCAGTAGAACATGGCCATTCCACATTAGAAGGGGAGTTCAAACAAGGTACACCAAATAAATGATTTCCCATTTACCTAGAAATACTGTGTTTCTGAGGAGAACCGGAAGAGGCTCAAAACATACTTTGTATATACTGTACAGTTTATCTGGACACTATTTCAGCCACACCCGTTACTGACAGGTGTATAAAATTGAGCACACAGCCATCCAATCTCCATAGACAAACATTGGCAGTAGAATGACCTTACTGAAGAGCTCACTTTCAACGTGGCACCGTCATAGGATGCCACCTTTCCAACAAGTCAGTTCATCAAATTTCTGCCCTGATAGAGCTGCCCCGGTCAACTGTAAGTGCTGTTATTGGGAAGCGGAAATGTCTAGGAGCAAAAACGGCTCAGCCGCAAAGTGGTAGGCCACACAAGCTCACAAAGCGGGACCGGCAAGTGTTGAAACGTGTAGCACCTAAAAGAAAAAATTGTTCTCGGTTGTAACACTCACTACAGAGTTCCAAACTGCCTCTGGAAGCAACATCAGCACAATATCTGTTAGTCGGGAGCGTCATGAAATGGGTTTCAATGGCCGAGCAGCCGCACACAAGCCTAAGATCACCATGCGCAATGCCAAGTGTCGGCTGGAGTGCTGTAAAGCTCGCTACCATTGGACTCTGGAGCAGTGGAAACTCGTTCTCTGGAGTGATGAATCACGCTTCATATCCTGCAGTCCGACAGACAAATATGGGTTTGGCAGATGCCAGGAGAAGGGTACCTGCCCCAATGCATAGGGCCAAACGTAAAATTAGGTGGAGGAATAATGGTCTGGGACTGTTTTTCATAGTTTGGGTTATACCCCTTAGTTCCAGTGAAGGGAAATCTTAACGCTACAGACAATTATGTGTTTCAAACTTTGTGACAACAGTTTGGGCAAGGCCCTTTCCTGTTTCAGCATGTCAATGCCCCCATGCACAAAGCCAGGTCCATACAGATATAGTTTGTAGAGATTGGTGTGGAAGAAATTGACTGGCCTGCACAGAGCCCTGACCTCAACCCCATCGAACACCTTTGGGATGAATTGGAATGTCGACTGCGAGCCAGGTCTAATCGCCCAACATCAGTGCCTGACCTCACTAATACTCTTGAATGGAAGCAAGTCCCCGCAGCAATGTTCCGACATCTAGTGGACGCCTTCCCAGAAGAGTGGAGGCTGTTATAGCAGCAATGTTCCGACATCTAGTGGAAAGCCTTCCCAGAAGAGTGGAGGCTGTTATAGCAGCAATGTTCCGACATCTAGTGGAAAGCCTTCCCAGAAGAGTGGAGGCTGTTATAGCAGCAATGTTCCGACATCTAGTGGAAAGCCTTCCCAGAAGAGTGGAGGCTGTTATAGCAGCAATGTTCCGACATCTAGTGGAAAGCCTTCCCAGAAGAGTGGAGGCTGTTATAGCAGCAATGTTCCGACATCTAGTGGAAAGCCTTCCCAGAAGAGTGGAGGCTGTTATAGCAGCAATGTTCCGACATCTAGTGGAAAGCCTTCCCAGAAGAGTGGAGGCTGTTATAGCAGCAATGTTCCGACATCTAGTGGAAAGCCTTCCCAGAAGAGTGGAGGCTGTTGTAGCAGCAATGTTCCGACATCTAGTGGAAAGCCTTCCCAGAAGAGTGGAGGCTGTTGTAGCAGCAATGTTCCGACATCTAGTGGAAAGCCTTCCCAGAAGAGTGGAGTTATAGCAGCAATGTTCCGACATCTAGTGGAAAGCCTTCCCAGAAGAGTGGAGGCTGTTGTAGCAGCAATGTTCCGACATCTAGTGGAAAGCCTTCCCAGAAGAGTGGAGTTATAGCAACAAAAGGGGGACCAACTACATATTAATGCCCATAATTTTGGAATGAGATGTTTGACGAGCAGGTGTCCACATACTTTTGGTCATTTGGTGTAGCATTACTGTGGGACCAATGAGCTACATTTATCTGTAGTTTATAAGAAGAAGAGGGTCAATTCTGACTAAAATGCCAATGATCATTGAAAGCATCATCATCCCCAGTCCTCCCATCTCATATGGCATTATTACAACTATGCATTACAGTTAGAGGCAAAATGGGGATTCTTTAAAAGGTTAATCAGAAATGTGGTATTTTAAGTAACACAGTTATAAAAATGTCAAATTTGTCCATGTTTATACATAACTGCTGTATCATGTCTAATAGAATGTCATGGTTCGGATCACTTTGGATTAGAGCTGAAGTCCATTCTACCAAATGTTATCCCACACTGCCCTCATGTGGTGAGAGAGGGGATCTGTTAGTGGTTGTAGGTGTCACTATCAGGACCTGAAGGCTCATCTTTCACATGACCTGGCTGTGACAGGTGGACAATGTTTTGAGATCTGTCCCCTTCTGTTGCCATGGTGTCAGGTAACTGTCTCTAGGTGTGGTGTCAGCTCACCTCCTCACCTGTCCTTATATCGACTACAGCATTCTAGGTCTACATAGACAAAAGAGGTTCCTATTGTGCATCTCTATAGCTGTGTTTCCCAAATGGTGGAACTCAGCTAGGTCTTGTCTTGAAGGTTTTATTTACCTTCGCCTTACCGTTCAGCTTCGTAGGTACAGAACACTGCCATGTACTTTGCTCTCAACCAAGTAGAGCTTATAGGTCCAAGGCAGATGTTTTTTTCCGCAATATCAAATCATTTCTGGGTAACAATCAACTACCTTACTGTGATAGTTTACAATTTAATTGGTAGATAAAAAAATATATATATATATAGTTTCTTAGCAATTTCTCAAGCAATCATTTTTGTAGTACTGTCTGGGAGTTGTCTGAGTGTGGAAGGGAAAACCAGCTGTGATTGGCAGAGAGGTTTGGAACTTTCCTTCTTAATTAATTATGAACTAATTGACCATACTGGCGATGTCACTAGGTAGGCCAAAGAAGGCAACAGCTCCTACAGCTCTAAAAGGGCATCATCATTATCACATTTCACAGTATTACTCCAACCTCAGTGTGGAAATCTATAATGAACAAAAATATAAACGCAACATGCGACAATTTCAAAGATTTGCTGAGGTACAGTTCATATAAGGAAATCAGTCAATTGAAAAAAATTCATAAGGCCCTAATCTATAGATTTCACATGACTGGGAATACAGATATGCATCACGTCTGATGAATGGCAAGACAATGGACCTCAGGATCACGTGACGGTATCTCTGTGCATTCAAATTGCCATCAATAAAATGCAATTGTGTTCGTAGCTTATGCCTGCCCATACCATAACCCTGGGGCAGCAGGTAGCCTAGTGGTTAGAGCTTTGAGCCAGTAACTGAAAGGGTGTTGGATTGAATCACTGAGCTGACAAGGTAAAAATCTGTCGTTCTGCCCCTGATCAAGGCAGTTAACCAACTGTTCCCCGGTAGGCCGTCATTGTAAATAAGAATTTGTTATTTTAACTGACTTGCCTGGTTAAATAAAGGTTACATAAATAATAGCTCCACCATGGGGCACTCTATTCACAACATTGACATAAGCAAACCATGTTGCCGTGTGACACATTTTAGAGTGGACTTTTACCTTCCCCAGCACAAGGTTCACCTGTGTAATGATCATGATGTTTAATCATCTTCTTGATATGCCACATCTGTCAAGGGGATGGATTATCTTGGCAAAGGAGAAATGCTCACTAACAGGGATATAAACAAATTTCTGTACAAAATTTAAGAGAAATAAGCTTTTTGTGTATATGGAACATTTCTGGGATTTCAGCTCATGAAACATGGGACCAACACTTTACATGTTGTATTTACATTTTTGTTCAGTGTATATAAAACCCATGAAAATCATGTTTTTGACTTCACTGGGCCTTAAAATGTTTGAGGCTCTGTTGCTATGCTCTGTGTGTGTGTTTACCAGGTATAGTGATGTGCTGTTGTGCTGACTGTGAGACATGTGTAACAGTTTATCGGTGTTGCTATGCGCTGTGTGTGTAATTCTGTGTTGCTAGGCGGTAGAGAGCTGGACAGCTGGACAGCTAGACTCAGGACCTGGCTCTGCTCAGTGTGGTCTGGCCGTCCTCACAGGTAACACACACACACACTTATAAACAACATGACAATCCACTTCTAATTACATCACCAACTTATGTTGTAACTGTCTCTTGGTATTCTCTGTTCAGTGGAATGATCTCCTCAACTACCCCCTCTCCCTCCAGCGGTAATGCAGTCTCTGGCTCGAAAGAACGTGCGAGCCGTTGGATAAGATGAACTTGACTGTGAACGTGACTAAGAAGTTTAAGGAGTTCAACCAGCCTGCCAGAGAGGGAGCATAAATACAGACCATACATGGAAGGTACAGTATACACTCCATTCTCTCCCCTTCTCATGAACACATACTTCCTAGTTCATTTATCTTCATTAACTTCACCCTCCTTTCCCTCCCCTCTTTCTCCCCCAGGTGAGAGATTGCACACTCAGGGTGGGGTGATCACTGAGGCCCGTCTGAAGGAGTTAACCCCCTCTATGCCAGTAATCTCAGTACAAGCTGTACCAAACAAAAGACAATGCATAATATCTATGAGTTTCCTCTGTACAAGACCAAGCTGAGAGGAACCACTTATTGCTGGACCTTCAGCCTCGAGACCAGAGAGAGACCAGCTAAATTGGTACTGGCCGGGGTGGCACTGCTGGTCAGTGTGTAGAGGTAAGGGATAGGTGTTAGGGGGTGAGGAGGTAGGGAGCTCAGCAGAGAGACGAGCCAAGTTGGTACTAGCTGGGGTACCCGGGGTGGCACTGCTGGTCAGTGTGTGAGTCAGCTGTCAGGGTAGGCAGGAGAAATGAGGTGAAGAAGGATGAGGGGCCTGCTCCTCTGTTGGTTTAAGGGATTTTGGAGGGGTTGGAACGGAGTGAGGTAGTTATTTCATTAGTTGTTCGTGGGCTGTGTCTTTTCCTCATTATGTTGCTCAGTGTGAGAGAAATTACTTTAGGTAAAAAGTGTTACTACATAATCTCTCAAACCAGGTTTGATGCTGAAATACAGTATAAAGACATTTGTATGGTATTGTTTTAGCACCTGAAAGCTATATGAAAATAAAAAATGTTTGTCATATTACTTAAATGAAAATATCAGTATTTATCTGAATTTATTGAAAAACAATACAATATATAAAGAGAAGGGAGCTGCAAAATAGTTTTACACATTTGATCACAGTAAGGATCCATTTGATCACAGTAAGAATCCATTTGATCACAGTAAGGATCCATTTGATCACAGTAAGAATCCATTTGATCACAGTAAGGATCCATTTGATCACAGTAAGGATCCATTTGATCACAGTAAGAATCCATTTGATCACAGTAAGGATCCATTTGATCACAGTAAGAATCCATTTGATCACAGTAAGGATCCATTTGATCACAGTAAGGATCCATTTGATCACAGTAAGAATCCATTTGATCACAGTAAGAATTCATTTGATCACAATAAGGATCCATTTGATCACAGTAAGGATCCATTTGATCACAGTAAGGATCCATTTGATCACAGTAAGAATCCATTTGATCACAGTAAGAATCCATAAATTGAATTCAAAGTTTAGTTTTTGAACGAATGAACTGTATCAATGGTCTAAAAGCATAGAACATTGGATGGTACCCTGACTTGTCCTAGCCTCCACAAACTGCTCTCTGGTCTATGTAACACTTGTTAATATGGCACATCAGTTGCATACCACTTTAAAGGCTTCAATACACCAGAACAACATGACAGTTAGCAGGAGGAAATCCACACTGCTGACAATTCTTCACTATTATCCCCTAAAGTCCTCACAACAGGGGGTGGATAAATTTGGCTTAAATTAAAAAATTAAATAATGACGTAACAAAAACAAAATTGTGTGTGTGTACCTTCCCAGTATCGCTGTGTGTTTGTGTGTTCTCCTAGTCACTGTCGTGGTCAGACCAGCTAAGCTCCACCACGTTCATGTCTAATGCCGCAGCGGTGGCGGCCATATTGATTTTGGTTCCCTGTCGCACGCTGCAAGTCTTAGAAGAGTTCTGATTGGATGTTGTCCACATGCTCATCTGTACTCCCGACCTCAGCCCCTGACCTCTGACCCCCAACTCACTCCTGACCTTATGACTTATGACCCCAGCCGTATCACCCCTGACCACTACCACCCCCAGGTCCCCTATCTCCCCCATGTTCATGTCCATGTCACCTACCCCCTCTACCCCCTCAATATCAACTAAAGACAGCATGTTCCCAAACAAACTGCCCCCACTCAGCTCCCTAAACATGGACTGTAGCCTCCCTCCCTCCATACTCCCCCCCTTCACAATCCTCTCCTCCTTCATTCGCTCCCTCGATCCCTCTTGTCTCCCACTCTCCCCCCAACCCCTCTCCTCCCTCTCAGTCTCCCCCTCTACCTCTCCAATCCCACCCTGGAACCCCTTTAGCATGATCTGTAAACGCCCCCCCTCCCCTAGCGCCAGACACCCCCCAACTATCCCTCCCTCAGACTCCCTCTCCTTCTCTCTCTCTCCCCAGGTTACCTCTAACCCTCCATCCCCAGCTGCCTCCCCAAGACTGCTTGATAAGCCTCTAAGCATGGACTGGAACCCCCCTATTCCCCTGTCCATCCCTCCCTCTATTCCCCTGTCCATCCCTCCCTCCATTCCCCTGTCCTTCTCTCCCTCCATTCCCCTGTCCTTCCCTCCATTGCTGAGGGTTCGGATGAGGCAGGATATCTTGGCGCTGTTGGACTCCTGAGACTGAGAGTGAAAGAATGACTCCGAACTGATGCCTGATGCTATAGGGGAGAAGAACTGAAAGAGAGAAAGAAATATGGGGATGGAGACGGGGGAGTGACGGGCTTGATACTCTACAACATGACTCTTTCTAATATTACATCTCAAATAAGGTTGTAAAACAAATAGAACACGTACATGAATGAAGCAGTGTGGTCTTTGAAACCCTGCCAAACATGTAGGCTACTCACAGGTGTCACATTGGACCTCTCCCTCAGTCTCTCCTCCCACAGTCTCAGTCTCAGCTCTCTCTCCTCCAGCTCCTTCTCTTTAGTGCCCAGGTCTCTCTCCAGCCTCCGCAACCTCTCCAACGTGGCATCGATCTCACACCTACAGAGAGGAGAGCTACTGTTATATTATGCCCATTGTCCATTCCCTTACATTATCTAGAGCTCTCAATTCAAGTCAATTCAAAGGGTTTATATACACTTAGGTTGGAGTCATTAAAACTCGTTTTTCAACCACTCCACAAATTTCTTGTTAACAAACTATAGTTTTGGCAAGTTGGTTAGGACATCTACTTCGTGCATGACACAAGTAATATTCCCAACAATTGTTTACAGACAGATTATTTCACATAAAATTCACTGAATCACAATTCCAGTGGGTCAGAAGTTTACATACACTGAGTTGACTGTACCTTTAAACAGCTTGTAACATTGTAGAAACTGATGTCATGGCTTTAGAAGCTTCTGATAGGCTAATTGACATAATTTGAGTCAATTGGTGGTGTACCTGTGGATGTATTTCAAGGCCTACCTTCAAACTCAGTGCCTCTTTGCTTGACAAGACGTCAGAAAAAAAATTGTAGACCTCCACAAGTCTGGTTCATCCTTGGGATCAATTTCCAAATGCCTGAAGGTACCACGTTCATCTGTACAAACAATAGTACGCAAGTATAAACACCATGGGACCACGCAGCCGTCATACCGCTCAGGAAAGAGACGCGTTCAGTCTCCTAGAGATGAACGTACTTTGGTGCGAAAGTGAAAATTAATCCCAGAACAACAGCAAATGACTTTGTGAAGATGCTGGAGGAAACAGGTACAAAAGTGTCTATATCCACTGTAAAACAAGTTCTATATTGACATATAACAAGTCTTATATCAACCGCTCAGCAAGGAAGATGCCACTGCTCGAAAACCACCATAAAAAAGCCAGACTACGGTTTGCAACTGCACATGGGGACAAAGATGGTACTTTTTGAAGAAATGTCCTCTGGTCTGATGAAACAAAAATAGAACTGTTCGGCCATAATGACCATCGCTATGTTTGGAGGAAAAAGGGGGAGGCTTGCAAGCCAAAGAACACCATCCCAACCGTGAAGCACGGGGGTGGTAGCATCATGCTGTGGGGGTGATTTGCTGCAGGAGGGTCTGTTGCACTTCACAAAATAGATGGCATCATGAGGGAGGGAAAATGATGTGGATATATTGAAGCAACATCTCAAGACATCAGTCAGGAAGTTAAAGCTTGGTCGCAAATGGGTCTTCCAAATGGACAATGACCCCAAGCATACTCCCAAAGTTGTGTCAAAATGGCTTAAGGACAACAAAGTCAAGGTATTGGAGTGGCCATCACAAAGCCCTGACCTCAAGCCTATAGAACATTTGCGGGCAGAACTGAAAAAGCGTGTGTGAGCAAGGAGGCCTACAAACCTGACTCAGTTACACCAGCTCTGTCAGGAGGAATGGGCCAAAATTCACCCAACTTATTGTAGGAAGCTTGTGGAAGGCTACCCAAAACATTTGACCCAAGTTAAACATTTTAAAGGCAATGCTACCAAATACTAATTGAGTGTATGTAAACTTCTGACCCACTGGGAATGTGATGAAAGAAATAAAAGCTGAAATAAATAATTCTCTCTACTATTATTCTGACATTTCACATTCTTAAAAAAAAGTGGTGATCCGAACTGACCTAAAACAAGGAATTTTTACTAGGATTAAATGTCATGAATTGTGATAAACTGAGTTTAAATGTATTTGGCTAAGGTGTATGTAAACTTCCGACTTCAACTGTATATATACAAATCAAATCAAATCAAATCAATCTATTAGTCACATACACATGGTTAGCAGATGTTAATGCGAGTGTAGCGAAATGCTTGTGCTTCTAGTTCCGACAATGCAGTAATAACGACAAGTAATCTAACCTAACAATTCCACAACTACTACCTTATACACACAAGTGTAAAGGGATAAAGAATATGTACATAAAGATATATGAATGAGTGATGGTACAGAACGGCATAGGCAAGATGCAGTAGATGGTATAGAGTACGGTATATACATATGAGATGAGTACTGTAGGGTATGTAAACATAAAGTGGCATAGTTTAAAGTGGCTAGTGGTACATGTATTACATAAAGATGGCAAGATGCAGTAGATGATATAGAGTACAGTATATACATATACATATGAGATGGGTAATGTAGGGTATGTAAACATTATATTAAGTGGCATTGTTTAAAGTGGCTAGTGGTACATTTTTACATAATTTCCATCAATTCCCATTTTTAAAGTGGCTGGAGTTGAGTCAGTATGTTGGCAGCGGCCGCTAAATGTTAGTGGTGGCTGTTTAACAGTCTGATGGCCTTGAGATAGAAGCTGTTTTTCAGTCTCTCGGTCCCTGCTTTGATGTATCTGTACTGACCTCGCCTTCTGGATGATAGCGGGGTGAACAGGCAGTGGCTTGGGTGGTTGTTGTCCTTGATGATCTTTATGGCCTTCCTGTGACATCGGGTGGTGTAGGTGTCCTGGAGGGCAGGTAGTTTGCCCCCGGTGATGCGTTCTGCAGACCTCACTACCCTCTGGAGAGCCTTACGGTTGTGGGCGGAGCAGTTGCCGTACCAGGCGGTGATACAGCCCGACAGGATGCTCTCGATTGTGCATCTGTAGAAGTTTGTGAGTGCTTTTGGTGACAAGCCGAATTTCTTCAGCCTCCTGAGGTTGAAGAGGCGCTGCTGCGCCTTCTTCACAACGCTGTCTGTGTGGGTGGACCAATTCAGTTTGTCCGTGATGTGTACACCGAGGAACTTAAAACTTTCCACCTTCTCCACTACTGACCCGTCGATGTGGATAGGGGGGTGCTCCCTCTGCTGTTTCCTGAAGTCCACAATCATCTCCTTTGTTTTGTTGACGTTGAGTGTGAGGTTATTTTCCTGACACCACACTCCGAGGGCCCTCACCTCCTCCCTGTAGGCCGTCTCGTCGTTGTTGGTAATCAAGCCTACCACTGTAGTGTCATCCGCAAACTTGATGATTGAGTTGGAGGCGTGCATGGCCACGCAGTCGTGGGTGAACAGGGAGTACAGGAGAGGGCTCAGAACGCACCCTTGTGGGGCCCCAGTGTTGAGGATCAGCGGGGTGGAGATGTTGTTACCTACCCTCACCACCTGGGGGCGGCCCGTCAGGAAGTCCAGGACCCAGTTGCACAGGGCGGGGTCGAGACCCAGGGTCTCGAGCTTGATGACGAGTTTGGAGGGTACTATGGTGTTAAATGCTGAGCTGTACTCGATGAACAGCATTCTCACATAGGTATTCCTCTTGTCCAGATGGGTTAGGGCAGTGTGCAGTGTGGTTGCGATTGCGTCGTCTGTGGACCTATTGGGTCGGTAAGCAAATTGGAGTGGGTCTAGGGTGTCCGGTAGGGTGGAGGTGATATGGTCCTTGACTAGTCTCTCAAAGCACTTCATGATGACGGAAGTGAGTGCTACGGGGCGGTAGTCGTTTAGCTCAGTTACCTTAGCTTTCTTGGGAACAGGAACAATGGTGGCCCTCTTGAAGCATGTGGGAACAGCAGACTGGGATAAGGATTGATTGAATATGTCCGTAAACACACCAGCCAGCTGGTCTGCGCATGCTCTGAGGACGCGGCTGGGAATGCCGTCTGGGCCTGCAGCCTTGCGAGGGTTAACACGTTTAAATGTTTTACTCACCTCGGCTGCAGTGAAGGAGAGCCCGCAGGTTTTGGTAGCGGGCCGTGTCAGTGGCACTGTATTGTCCTCAAAGCGGGCAAAAAAGTTATTTAGCCTGTCTGGGAGCAAGACATCCTGGTCCGCGACGGGGCTGGTTTTCTTTTTGTAATCCGTGATAGACTGTAGACCCTGCCACATACCTCTTGTGTCTGAGCTGTTGAATTGCGACTCTATTTTGTCTCTGTACTGGGACTTAGCCTGTTTGATTGCCTTGCGGAGAGAATAGCTACACTGTTTGTATTCGGTCATGTTTCCGGTCACCTTGCCCTGGTTAAAAGCAGTGGTTCGCGCTTTCAGTTTCACGCGAATGCTGCCGTCAATCCACGGTTTCTGGTTTGGGAATGTTTTAATCGTTGCTGTGGGTACGACATCGTCAATGCACTTCCTAATGAACTCGCTCACCGAATCAGCATATTCGTCCATGTTGTTGTTGGACGCAATGCGGAACATATTCCAATCCGCGTGATCGAAGCAGTCTTGAAGCGTGGAATCAGATTGGTCGGACCAGCGTTGAACAGACCTGAGCGCGGGAGCTTGTTGTTTTAGTTTCTGTTTGTAGGCTGGAATCAACAAAATGGAGTCGTGGTCAGCTTTTCCGAAAGGAGGGCGGGGGAGGGCCTTATATGCGTCGCGGAAGTTAGTATAGCAATGATCCAGGGTTTTACCAGCCCTGGTAGCACAATCGATATGCTGATAGAATTTAGGGAGTTTTGTTTTTAGATTAGCCTTGTTAAAATCCCCAGCTACGATGAATGCAGCCTCAGGGTGTGTGGTTTCCAGTTTACAAAGAGTCAGATAAAGTTCGTTCAGGGCCATCGATGTGTCTGCTTGGGGGGGAATATATACGGCTGTGATTATGATCGAAGAGAATTCCCTTGGTAGATAATGCGGTCGACATTTGATTGTGAGGAGTTCTAGATCAGGTGAACAGAATGACTTGAGTTCCTGTGTGTTGTTATGATGATCACACCACGTCTCGTTAATCATAAGGCATACCCCCCCGCCCCTCTTCTTACCAGAAAGATGTATGTTTCTGTCGGCGCGATGCGTGAAGAAACCAGCTGGCTGCACCGACTCCGTTAGCATCTCTTGAGTTAGCCATGTTTCCGTGAAGCAGAGCACGTTGCAATCCCTGATGTCTCTCTGGAATGTTACCCGTGCTCGGATTTCATCAACCTTATTGTCAAGAGACTGGACATTGGCGAGTAGTATGCTAGGGAGTGGAGCGCGATGTGCCCGTCTCCGAAGCCTGACCAGGAGACCGCTACGTTTGCCCCTTTTACGGCGTCGTATAGGGTCCCCGGCTGGGATCAGATCCATTGTATTGGGTGGAAGGCAAAACACTGGATCCGTTTCGGGAAAGTCATATTCCTGGTTATAACGATGGTGAGTTGACGTTAATCGTATATTCAGTAGTTCCTCCCGACTGTATGTAATGAAACCTAAGATTACCTGGGGTACCGATGTAAGAAATAACACATAAAAAAACAAAATACTGCATATTTTCCAAGGAACGCGAAGCGAGGCGGCCATCTCGGTCGGCGCCGGAAGTCAATAAGTGTAAGTCAACTGTATATATACAGTGCTGTAACGATGTGCAAATGGTTAGGGTACAAAAGGAAAAAATAAATAAACGTAAATATGGGTTGTATTTACAATGGTGTTTGTTCTTAACTGCTTGCCCTTTTCTTGTGACAACAGGTCACAAATTTTGCTGATATGATGGCACACTGGTATTTCACCCAGTGGATATGGGAGTTTACCAAAATTGGGATTGTTTTTGAATTCTTTGAGGGTCTGTGTAATCTGAAGGAAATATGCACCTCTAATATGGTCATACATTGGGCAGAAAGTTAGGAAGTGCAGCTCAGTTTCCACCTAATTTTGTGGGCAGTGTGCACATAGCTTGTCTTCTCTTGAGAGCCATGTCTGCCTACGGCTGCCATTTTCAATAGCAAGGCTACGCTCACTGAGTCTGTACATAGTCAAAGCTTTCCTTAAGTTTGGGTCAGTCACAGTGATCAGGTATGCTGCCAATGTGTACTCTCTGTTTGGGGCCAAATAGCATTCTAGTTTGCACTGTTTTTTTGTGAATTCTTTCCAATGTATCAAGTAATTATCTTTTAGTTTTCTCATGATTTGGTTGGGTCTAATTGTGTTGCTGTCCTGGAGCTCTGTGGGGTCTGTTTGTGAACAGAGCTCCAGGAACAGATTGCTTAGTGGACTTTTCTCCAGGTTCATCTCTCTGTAGGTGATGGCTTTGTTATGGAAGGTTTGGGAATCGCTTCCTTTTAGGTGGTTGTAGAATTGAACTTCTTATGGCTGCAGGGCGGTGCCGGTACACTTATGACAACAGCCCGTCCAAGTGCAGGGCGCGAAATTCAAAAGATATTTTTTAGAAATATTTAACTTTCACACATTAACAAGTCCAATACAGCAAATGAAAGATACACATCTTGTGAATCCAGCCAACATGTCCGATTTTTAAAATGTTTTACAGCGAAAACACCACGTATATTTATGTTAGCTCACCACCAAATACAAAAAAGCACAGACATTTTTCACAGCACAGGTAGCTTGCACAAAACCAACCTAACTAACCAAGAACCAACCAAACTAAACAAGAAACAACTTCATCAGATGACAGTCTTATAACAAGTTATACAATAAATCTGTTTTGTTCGAAAAATGTGCATATTTGAGGTATAAATCATAGTTTTACATTGCAGATACAATCGGAAATAGCACCGAAGCAGCTAGAACAATTACAGAGACCAAATTGAAATACCTAAATACTCATCATAAAACATTTATGAAAAATACATGGTGTACAGCAAATTAAAGACAAACATCTTGTGAATCCAGCCAATATTTCCGATTCTTTAAGTGTTTTACAGCGAAAACACAATATAGCATTGTATTAGCTTACTACAATAGCCAACCACACAACCGCATTGATTCAAGCCAACAATAGCGATAACGAATAAACCAGCAAAAGATATAAATTTTTTCACTAACCTTCTCAAACTTCATCAGATGACAGTCCTATAACATCATATTACACAATACATATATGGTTTGTTCGAAAATGTGCATATTTAGCGGCACAAATCGTGGTTATACATTGGGAAAACTTAGCATCTTTTTCCCAGAATGTCCGGATATATTTCTGACACTCACCTATTCTAATCAAATAACTATTCGTAGACTTTACTAAAAAATACATGTTGGACAGCAAATTAAAGATAGCTTAGTTCTTAATGCAATCGCTGTGTTAGAATTCTAAAAATAACTTCATTACAACATGCAGCTTACGTTATGGCGAGAGAGCGCCCAAAATCTGGGCGCAAACTAATAGTACACATGTTCGACAGATATATGAAATAACATCATAAATGGGTCCTACTTTTGATGATCTTCCATCAGAATGTTGTACAAGGGGTCCTTTGTCGGGAACAATCGTTGTTTGGTTTTAGAATGGCATTTTTCCCTCTTGAATTAGCAAGCACACTAGCCAAGTGGCGCGAAGCTCTCCTTCCTGAACAAACGCAGAGAACGCAACACGCCTAACCTCCCGAAAAAAATTCAATAATATGATAAAACTATATTGAAAAAACATACTTTACGATGATATTGTCACATTTATCAAATAAAATCAAAGCCGGAGATAGTAGCCGTCTATAACGACAGCTTTTCAGAAGGCAATCCCCGGTTCCTTCTCGCGCCTTCCAGAAAACAGGAAATTGGTGTCACGTCATGCCAAGAGCTCTTATTCGACCTCAGATCAAGCTATACACTCCATTTCTTCTCTCACTGCCTGTTGACATCTAGTGGAAGGCGTATGAAGTGCATGTATACTAATACATATCAAGCAAATTAATAGGGATGCCCTGGAACAGAGCATCGATTTCAGATTTTCCACTTCCTGTCAGGAAGTTTGCTGCAAAATGAGTTCTGTTTTACTCACAGATATAATTCAAACGGTTTTAGAAACTAGAGAGTGTTTTCTATCCAATAGTAATAATAATATGCATATTGTACGAGCAAGAATTGAGTACGAGGCCGTTTGAAATGGGCACCTTTCATCCAAGCTACTCAATACTGCCCTGCAGCCAAAATAAGTTTTAACAGCTCTTAGTGGCTATCGGCCTAATTCTGCTCTGAATGCATTATTTTGTGTTCTACGTTGTACACAGAGCATATTTGTGAAGAATTCTGCATGCAGAGTCTCAATTTCGTGTTTGTCACATTTTGTAAATTCATGGTTGGTGAGCGGACCACAAATCTCACAACCATAAAGGGCAATGGGTTCTATAACTGATTCAAGTACCTAATCGGTATGTCGAATTTGATGTTCCTTTTGATGGCATAGAATGAATGCCCTTCTTGCCGTGTCTCTGAGATTGTTCACAGTTTTGTGGAAGTTACCTGTGGCGCTGATGTTTAGGCCAAGTTATGTATAATTGTTTGTGTGCTCTAGGGCAACGGTATCTAGATGGAATTTGTATTTGTGGTCCTGGCGACTGGACCTTTTTTGGAACGCCATTATTTTTGTCTTATTGAGATTTACTGTCAGGGCCCAGGTCTTGCAGAACCTGTGCAGAAGATCTAGGTTCTGCTGTAGGCCCTCCTTGGTTGGTGACAGAAGCATGAGATCATCAGCAAACAGTAGACATTTGACTTCAGATTCTAGTAGGGTGAGGCCGGGTGCTGCAGACTTTTCTAGTGCCCTCACCAATTTGTTGATATAGATGTTGAAGAGGGTGGGACTTTATCCCTTTTTCCCTCCACGGCCCTGTGGAAAGAATTGTGTGTGTTTTTTGCCAATTTGAACCGCAGACTTGTTGTTTGCGTACATGAATTTTATAATGTTGTATGTTTTTCCACCAACACCACTTTCCATCAATTTGTATAGCAGACCCTCATGCCAAATTGAGTCAAAGGCTTTTTTTAAATCAACAAAACATGAGAAGACTTTGCCTTTATTTTGGTTTGTTTGTTTGTCAATTAAGGTGTGCAGGGTGAATATGTGGTCTGTCGTACGATAATTTGGTAAAAAGCCAATTTGACATTTGCGCAGTACATTGTTTTCACTGAGGAAATGTACAAGTCTGCTGTTAATGATAACGCAGAGGATTTTCCCAAAGTTGCTGTTGACGCATATCCCACAGTAGTAATTGGGGTCAAATTTGTCTCAACTTTTGTGGATTGGGGTGATCAGTTCTTGGTTCCAAATATTGGGGAAGATGCCAGAGCTAAGGATGATGTTAAAGAGTTTAAGTATAGCCAATTGGAATTTGTGGTCTGTATATTTTATCATTTCATTTAGGATACCATAAACACCACAGGCCTTTTTGGGTTGGAGGGTTTTTATTTTGTCCTGTAGTTCATTCAAGGTAATTGGAGAATCCAGTGTGTTCTGTTAGTCTTTACTAGTTGATTCTAAGATTTGTATTTGATCATGTATATGTTTTTGCTGTTTGTCTTTGGTATAGAGACAAAAAGATTGGAGAAGTGGCTTACCCATACATCTCCATTTTGAATAGATAACTCTACGTGTTGTTGTTTGTTTAGTGTTTTCCAATTTTCCCCAGAAGTGGTTAGAGTCTATGGATTCTTCAATTACATTGAGCTGATTTCTGATGTGCTGTTCCTTCTTTTTCCCGTATTGTACTTCTGTATTGTTTTAGTGATTCACCATATTCAAGGCATAGACTCAGGTTTTCTGGGTCTCTATGTTTTTGGTTGGACAGGTTTCTCAATTTCCTTCTCAGGTTTTTGCATTCTTCATCAAACCATTTGTCATTGTTGTTAATTTTCTTCGGTTTTCTGTTTGACATTTTTTAATTGATAGGGAAGCTGAGAGGTCAGATATATACTGTTCAGATTTTCTACTTCCAAGTTTACACCTTCACTATTACAGTGGTATGTTTTGTCCAGGAAGTTGTCTAAAAGTGATTGAATTTGTTGTTGCCTAATTGTTTTTTGGTAGGTTTCCACACTGCATTCTTTCCATCTATAGCATTTGTTTATATTACTCAGTTCCTTTGGCTTTGATGCCTCATGAGTGACTATTGCTCTGTTCAAGTAGACTGGGATTTTGCTGTGATCTGATAGGGGTGTCAATGGGCTGACTATGAATGTTCTGAGAGACTCTGGGTTGAGGTCAGTGATAAAGTAGTCTACAGTACTACTGCCAAGATGAGCTGTAGGTGTACCTACCATAGGAGTCCCCTTTAAGCCGAACTTTGACTATGTACATACCCAGTGTGCGACAGAGCTGCAGGAGTTGTGACCCGTTTTTGTTGTCATAGTTGTGCCTAGGGGGGCATGGGGGAGAGGGAATGCGGTCACCTCCAGGCAGGTGTTTGTCCTCCTGTGTGCTGAGGATGTCAGGTTCTTGTCCGGTTCTGGCATTAGGTCGCTCTCTATCTAGTGCTGGCGGTTTATTCCACTACGGGGCACTGTTTAGTCTGTGATATGAAATGATATAATGGAACACACACACACAACACCTAAATATACAGACATCTGACGCATGGACATATCTCCCTCCCCCTCTCCCTAAACTCTTCCAACTATCCCTTTCTTCAAACTTCTCCCTTTCTTCAAACTTCTCCCTCTCTTCAAACTTCTCCCTCTCTTCAAACTTCTCCCTCTCTCCGAACCCCAATCGCACTGCTCGTCTCCTATTCCTACTTCTCTCAGCCTCTTAAAGCCCTCCTCACAACATTTCCCCTCTGTAAACCTTCCTCCAATGACAACCCCCACTATCTCTCCCTCCCACTGTCTCCAACTCTTCTCCCTCTCTTCCTCTCTCCCTCCCTCCCCCTCCCCCCACTCTCTCTCCCTCCCCGTCCCTCCCCTTATCTGTCCCTCCCCCCACTTTCCTCCTACCACTCTCCCCCCACTCTTTTCTCCTCTCTCTCAATCTCTCTCTCCTTCCCCCTCTCTCTCTTCCCCACTCTCTCCCTCCCTTCCCATTTGTCTCCCTCCCTCTCCCTCTCCCCCCACTCTCTCCCTCCCACAATCTCCAACCCCTCTCTCACCCCCTCTCTCTCTCTAACCTCTGCCACCATCTCTCCCTCCCACTCTCTCCCTCCTCCTCTCTCCCCACTCTCCCGCTCACCTCCACTCTCTCCCTCCCTTCCCATTTGTCTCCCCCCCCCTCACTCTCTCTTCCCCACTCCCTCCCTTCAGTTCAGTTGTATGGTCAGGTGCCACAAAAAAGGACTTAGGAAAATTGCAATGGCTCAAAACAGGGCAGCACGGCTGGCCCTTGGATGTACACAGAGAGCTAATATGAATTATATGCATGTCAATCTCTCCTGGCTCAAAGTGGAGGAGAGAATAACTTCATCACTACTAATATTTATGAGAGGCATTGACATGTTGAATGCACCGAGCTGTCTGTCTAAACTACTGGCACACAGCTCAGACACCCATGCATACCCCACAAGACATGCTATAAATGTGTGTAGTTCTGTCCTTGAGCTGTTCTTGTCTAATGATGTTCTATCTTATGTCATTCTGTATTATGTTTCATGTTTTGTGTGGACACCAGGAAGAGTAGCTGCTGCTTTTGCAACAGCTAATGGGGATTCTAATACAATTCCAAAATACCAAATGCCACAAGAGGTCTCTTCACAGTCCCCAAGTCCAGAACAGACTATGGGAGGCGCACAGTACTACATAGAGCCATGACTACATGGAAACACATCAAGTAACTGATGTAAGCAGTGATATTATATATATTTTTTTACAGATAAAAAAAAAAACTTATGGAACAGTGGGGTGAAGCAACACAAACATACGCACAGACACATACACACACACACATAACATACACACTATACAGTGGGGCAAAAAAGTATTTAGTCAGCCACCAATTGTGCAAGTTCTCCCACTTAAAAAGATGAGAGAGGCCTGTAATTTTCATCATAGGTACACTTCAACTATGACAGACAAAATGAGGAAAAAAAATCCAGAAAATCACATTGTAGGATTTTTAATGAATTTATTTGCAAATTATGGTGGAAAATAAGTATTTGGTCACCTACAAACAAGCAAGATTTCTGGCTCTCACAGACCTGTAACTTCTTCTTTAAGAGGCTCCTCTGTCCTCCACTCGTTACCTGTATTAATGGCACCTGTTTGAACTTGTTATCAGTATAAAAGACACCTGTCCACAACCTCAAACAGTCACACTCCAAACTCCACTATGGCCAAGACCAAAGAGCTGTCAAAGGACACCAGAAACAAAATTGTAGACCTGCACCAGGCTGGGAAGACTGAATATGCAATAGGTAAGCAGCTTGGTTTGAAGAAATCAACTGTGGGAGCAATTATTAGGAAGTGGAAGACATACAAGACCACTGATAATCTCCCTCGATCTGGGGCTCTACGCAAGATCTCACCCCGTGGGGTCAAAATGATCACAAGAACGGTGAGCAAAAATCCCAGAACCACACGGGGGGACCTAGTGAATGACCTGCAGAGAGCTGGGACCAAAGTAACAAAGCCTACCATCAGCAAGGGCATTGAAGATGAAACGTGGCTGGGTCTTTCAGCATGACAATGATCCCAAACACACCGCCCGGGCAACGAAGGAGTGGCTTCGTAAGAAGCATTTCAAGGTCCTGGAGTGGCTTAGCCAGTCTCCAGATCTCAACCCCATAGAAAATCTTTGGAGGGAGTTGAAAGCGTGTTGCCCAGCAACAGCCCCAAAACATCACTGCTCTAGATGAGATCTGCATGGAGGAATTGGCCAAAATACCAGCAACAGTGTGTGAAAACCTTGTGAAGACTTACAGAAAATGTTTGACCTCTGTCATTGCCAACAAAGGGTATATAACAAAGTATTGAGATAAACTTTTGTTATTGACCAAATACTTATTTTCCACCATAATTTGCAAATAAATTCATAAAAAATCCTACAATGTGATTTTCTGGATTTTTTTCTTCTCATTTTGTCTGTCATAGTTGAAGTGTACTTATGATGAAAATTACAGGCCTCTCTCATCTTTTTAAGTGGGAGAACTTGCACAATTGGTGGCTGACTAAATACTTTTTTGCCCCACTGTACATACACATGGAGTTAGTACTACAGATATGTGGTAGTGGTGGAGTAGGGGCCTAAGGGCACAAAGTGTGTTGTGAAATCTGTGAATGTATTGTAATGTTTTTAAAATTTGATAAAATACTTCCCTCCCCCTCTCTCTCCCTTCCCCCGCTCTCTACTTCTCCCTCTCTCTCCCTCGCTCTCCCCCACCCTTGCTCTCCCCCACCCTCTACCCCCCGCTCTCTCTCCCACACTCTCGCTCTCCCCCTCTCTCCTCCCAACTCTCTCCCCCGCTCTCTCCCTCCCCCTTTCCCTCCCCCACTATCTTTAATTTTTTTATTTAACCTTTATTTAACCAGGTAGGCTAGTTGAGAACAAGTTCTCATTTACAACTGCGACCTGGCCAAGATAAAGCATAGCAGTGTGAAGAGACAACAACACAGAGTTACACATGGAGTAAACAATAAACAAGTCAATAACACAGCAGGGGGAAAAATGAGTCTATATACATTGTGTGCAAAAGGCATGAGGAGGTAGGCAATAAATAGGCCATATCTCCCTCCTCCCCCAACTCTCTCCCCTTAATCTCTCCCTCCACTTCTCTCTCCCCAACTCTCTCCCCCCACTCTCTCCCTCCTCCACCCTCTCCCTCCCCCTCTCTCACCCAGATCTTTCCACTCATTCTCTATTCTTCTCTCATAATTGATGATCTTGCCACACTCATGTCAAACACGAACAGAATCTGTCACCCTCTTCCTCCTCCTCCTTTCTCTCCTCCCTCTTCTCTATTCTCTCTTCATCAGTGTTTTATTTTTCACCCTCTACATTTTGTGTCCTGTCTAAATAGTGCCCCCCTTCCCTCTTTTTCCCTCTTTTTCCCATACTTGACTTCTAGCTGCCCCCTATATGCTTCTTATGTGAACTCTTTCTTCTTCCTGTCGCTCTCTGTCTACCCCCCTCCTCCCTTGGTCTCTGGTGGAAACAGGCTAAGTAGAGGTATCCAGAGAGTCTTATTATAGACTAAAGCCAACGAGCCAGCAGGGTCATGCATTCAGCTTCTCTCCTGAGACACACACACACACACACACACACACACACACACACACACACACACACACACACACACACACACACACACACACACACACACACACACACACACACACACACACACACACACACACACACACACACACACACACACACACACACACACACGCACACACACACTGGGGCCTCTTGTTAGGTTGTGAGTGTATACAGTGAGCCCTGCTCTCTGTCCTGTGTCTGTTTTTTTAATTTAACCTTTATTTAACCAGGTAGGCTAGTTGAGAACAAGTTCTCATTTACAACTGCGACCTGGCCAAGATATAGTTAAAGAGTTACACATGGAAGAAGCGTACAGTCAATAACACAATAGAAAAAAATAAAGTCTATATACAGTGTGTGCAAATGGCGTGAGGAGGTAAGGCAATAAATAGGCCATAGTAGTGGAGTGATAGATGAGCAGATGATGATGTGCAAGTAGTGAAACTGGTGTGCAAAAGAGCATAAAAGTAAATAAAATCCAATATGGGGATGAGGTAGGTAGATTGGGTGGGCTATTTACAGATGGACTATGTACAGCTGCAGCGATCGGTTAGCTGCTCAGATATCTGATGTTTAAAGTTAGTGAGGGAAATGTAAGTCTCCAGCTTCAGCGATTTTTGCAATTTGTTCCAGTCACTGGCAACAGAGAACTGGAAGGAAAGACGGCCAAAGCAGGTGTTGGCTTTGGCGATGACCAGTGAGATATACCTGCTGGAGCGCGTGCTACGGGCGGGTGTTGTTCTCGTGACCAGTGAGCTGAGATATAGCGGAGCTTTACCTAGCATAGACTTATAGATGACCTGGATCCAGTGGGTTTGGCGACGAATATGTAGCGAGGGCCAGCCGACTAGAGCATACAGGTTGCAGTGGTGGGTGGTATAAGGGGCTTTGGTAACAAAACAGATGGCACTGTGATAGACTGCATCCAGTTTGCTGAGTAGAGTATTGGAAGCTATTTTGTAGATGACATCGCCGAAGTCGAAGGATCGGTAGGATAGTCAGTTTTACTATGGTAAGTTTGGCGGCGTGAGTGAAGGAGGCTTTGTTGTGAAGTAGGAAGCCGATTCTTGATTTGATTTTGGATTGGAGATGTTTTTTTTTTTTTTTTTTTTTTTTTTTCTAAAATTTTATCCCCTTTTCTCCCCAATTTTTCGTGGTATCCAATCGCTAGTAATTACTATCTTGTCTCATCGCTACAACTCCCGTACGGGCTCGGGAGAGACGAAGGTCGAAAGTCATGCGTCCTCCGAAGCACAACCCAACCAGCCGCACTGCTTCTTAACACAGCGCGCCTCCAACCCGGAAGCCAGCCGCACCAATGTGTCGGAGGAAACACCGTGCACCCGTCCCCCTCAGTTAGCGCGCACTGCGCCCGGCCCGCCACAGGAGTCGCTGGAGCGCGATGAGACAAGGATATCCCTACCGGCCAAACCCTCCCTAACCCGGACGACGCTAAGCCAATTGTGCGTCGCCCCACGGACCTCCCGGTCGCGGCCGGCTGCGACAGAGCCTGGGCGCGAACCCAGACTCTGGTGGCGCAGCATAGCACTGCGATGCAGTGCCCTAGACCACTGCGCCACCCGGGAGGCCCTGATTGGAGATGTTTGATATCTTTTTAGTGACAGGGGGCAGCATTCGGAAATTCGGATGAATAACGTGCCCAAAGTAAACTGCCTGTTACTCAGGCCCAGAAGCTAGGATATGCATATACTTGGTAGCATTGGATCTAAAGCACTCTGAAGCTTCTAAAATTGTTAACTTGTTTGGGATAGGGTGCAGCATTTTCACGTTTGGATGAAAAGCGTGCCCAAAGTAAACTGCCTGCTACTCAGGCCCAGATGCTAGGATATGCATATTATTAGTATATTTGGATAGAAAACACTCTGAAGTTTCTAAAACTGTTTGAATGATGTCTGTGAGTATAACAGAACTCATATGGCACGCGAAAACTTGAGAAAAAATCCAACCAGGAAGTGGGAAATCTGAGGTTTGTAGTTTTTCAACTCTTTGCCTTTTGAATATACAGTGTCTATGGGGTCATATTGCACTTCCTATGGCTTCCACTAGATGTCCACAGTCTTTAGAACCTTGTTTGATGCTTCTACTGTGAAGTGGGGGCGAATGAGAGGGGATTGAGTAAGGTCTCTCCCAGAGTGCCATGAGCTGACCATGCGCGTTCACGTGAGAGTTAGCTTGAGTTCCATTGCATTTCTGAAGATAAAGGAATTCTCCGGTTGGAACATTATTGAAGATTTATGATAAAAAACATCCTAAAGATTGATTCTATACTTCGTTTGACATGTTTCTACGAACTGTAATATAACTTTTTTGACTTTGTCTGAACTAAGCGATCGCGCATTGAGCATTTGGATTACTGGGTTAAACGCGCAAACAAAAAGGAGGTATTTGGACATAAATTATGGACGTTATCGAACAAATCAAACATTTATTGTGGAACTGGGAATCTTGGGAGTGCATTCTGATGAAGATCATCAAAGGTAAGTGAATATTTATAATGCTATTTCTGACTTCTGTTGACTCCGCAACATGGCGGGTATATGTTTGGCTTGTTTCTGTCTCAGAGCGCCGTACTCAGATTATTGCATGGTTTGCTTTTTCCGTAAAGCTTTTTTGAAATCTGACAAAGTGGTTGCATTAAGGAGAGGTATATCTATAATTCTGTGCATAATACTTGTATCTTTTATCAAAGTTTATTTTGAGTATTTCTGTAAATTGATGTGGCTCTGTGCAAATTCACGCGATGTTTTGAAGGCAAAGCCAAATGTAAACTGATGTTTTGGATATAAATATGAACTTGATCGAACAAAACATACATGTATTGTGTAACATTGTCCCGGGAGTGTCATCTGATGAAGATCATCAAAGGTTAGTGATTCATTTTATCTCTATTTCTGCTTTTTGTGACTCCTCTCTTTGGTTGGAAAATGGCTGTATGCTTTCTGTGACTAGTTGCTGACCTAACATAATGATATGTTCTGCTTTCGCCGAAAAGCCTTTTTGAAATCGAACACTATGGTTGGATTAACGATAAGTTTCTTTAAAATGGTGTCTAATACTTGTATGTTTGAGAAATTTGAATTATGAGATTTCTGTTGATTGAATTTGGCGCCCTGCAATTTCATTGGCTGTTGGCGAGAACTAGCGGAACCCCGTTCCCAGACCATTAAAATTATGTCTGTGAGAATAACAGAACTGATATGGCAGGCAAAACCCGAGGTAAATCCATCCAGGAAGTGGGATTTTTTTGATGTGAGTGGTTTTCTATTGAATGCCTATTGACTATGTAATTGGTTAGGGACCAGATTGTAGTTCCTATGGCTTCCACTAGATGTCAACATTCTTTAGACATGGTTTTAGGCTTGTTTTCTGAAAAAACGACGCTATTATACGCTATTGTCCGGTTGAAATATTATAGATTTTTTAGATAATTGACACCTGAGGATTAGTGATAAACATTGTTTGACATGTTTCAACGAACTTTACCGGTCCTATTAGGATGTATTCGTCTGCATGTTTTGACCGCCTTTGAGCCAGTGGATTACTGAACAAAATGCGCCAACAAAACAAAGTTTTGGGGATAGAAAGAAGGACTTTATCGAACAAAACAACCATTTATTGTTTTCCTGGGACCCTTGTGATTGCAACCAGATGAAGATCTTCAAAGGTAAGTGATTTATTTTATTGCTATTTCTGACTTTCGGGACTCCTCTGCTTGGTTGGAAAATGTTTGTATGCTTTTGAGTGCGGGGCGCTGTCCTCAGATAATTGCATGTTATGCTTTCGCCGTAAAGCCTTTTTGAAATCTGACAAAGCGGCTGGATTAACAAGAAGTTCATCTTTTAACCGATGTATAAGACTTGTATTTTCATTAATGTTTATTATTACTATTTCTGTAATTTGAATTTGGAGCTCTGCAATTTCACAGGATGTTGTCGAGGTGGGTCGCTAGCGGCAAGCCTGCGCCAAACAGGATATGAGTCTGGAAGGAGAGTTTACAGTCTAGCCAGACACATAGGTATTTGTAGTTGTCCACATATTATAGGTCAGAACTGTCCAGAGTAGTGATGCTAGTCAGGCGGGCGGGTGCGGGCAGCGAACGGTTGAAAAGCATGCATTTGGTTTTATTAGCATTTAAGAGCAGTTGGAGGCCACGGAAGGAGTGTTATATGACATTGACGCTCGTTTGGAGGTTGTTAACCTCTCTAGGGTATGTGGGACGGTAGCGTCCCACCTCGTCAACAGCCAGTGAAACTGCAGGGCGCCAAATTCAAAACAACAGAAATCCCATCATTTAAATTCCTCAAACATACAAGTATTTTACACCATTTTAAAGCTACACTTGTTGTAAATCCAGCCAAAGTGTCCGATTTCAAAAAGGTTTTACGACGAAAGCACATCAAACGATTATGTTAGGTATGAGCCAAGTCACAGAAAAAGACAGCCATTTTTCTAGCTAAAGAGAGCAGTAACAAAAAGCAGAAATAGAGATAAAATGAATCACTAACCTTTGATAATCTTCATCAGATGACACTCATAGGACTTCATGTTACAAAATAAATGTATTTTTTGTTCGGTAAAGTTCATATTTATATCCGAAAATCTGAGTTTAGGCAAGACGCACCTGTATCACTTGGCAAAAAGCCTGAGAAAATGCAGAGCACCAAATTAAAATTAATTACTATGAAAATTACTATAAAATCAAACTTTCATTAAACCACACATGAAAGATACCAAATTAAAACTAGACTGGTTGTGAATCCAGCCAACATGTCAGAATTCAAATAGGCTTTTCAGCGAAAGCATGCGATGCTATTATCTGAGCATAGCACCATAGTAAACAAAAGAGAGAAAACATTTCAACCCTGCAGGCACGACACAAAACGCAGAAATAAAAATATAATTCATGCCTTACCTTTGACGAGCTTTGACGAGCTTCTGTTGTTGGCAATATCCAGAATCCAATATGTCCCATAAACATCACAAATGTTCCTTTTGTTCCATTAATTCCGTCGATATTTATCCAAAATGTCCATTTATTTGGCGCGTTTGATCCAGAAAAACACCGGTTCCAACTTGCTCAAACGTGACGACAAAATATCTCAAAGGTTACCTGTAAACTTTGCCAAAAAATGTCAAACTACTTTTGTAATACAACTTTAGGTGTTTTTTAACGTTAATAATCAATAAAATTGAAGACGGGATGATATGTGTTCAATACAGGATTAAAACGAAATGTTGCATGCCTTCTGTTTGATTGAAGCGCATGTCCAGGACACCTGGAGTGCCTCGACTTTAAGATGTCCGTATTTCTTCATTACACAAAGGAATAACCTCAACCTATTTCTCAGGACTGTTGACATCTAGTGGAAGCCGTAGGAACTGCAAGCAATTCGCTTAGAAATCTGGTTTCCCAATGAAAACACATTGAAAAGACAGTTTCCTCAACAACAAAAAAATCTGAATGGTTTGTCCTCGGGGTTTCGCCTGCTAAATAAGTTCTGTTATACTCACAGACATGATTCAAACAGTTTTAGAAACTTCAGAGTGTTTTCTATCCAAATCTACTAATAATATGCATATCTTATATCCTGGGGATGAGTAACTGGCAGTTGAATTTGGGTATGCTTTTCATCCAAACATGAAAATGCTGCCCCCTACCCTAGAGAAGTTCACACAGTGTCCAAAGAAGGGTCAGATGTATACAGAATGGTGTCGTGTGCGTAGAGGTGGATCAGGGAATCACCAACAGCAAGAGCGACATCGTTGATATATACAGAGAAAAGAGTCGGCCCGAGAATTGAACCCTGTGGTACCCCCATAGAGACTGCCAGAGGTCCGGACAACAGGCCCTACGATTTGACACACTGAACTCTGTCTGCGAAGTATTTGGTGAACCAGGCGAGGCAGTCATTTGAGAAACCAAGGCTATTGAGTCTGCCGATAAGAATACGGTGATTGACAGAGTCGAAAGCCTTGGCCAGGTCGATGAAGACGGCTGCACAGTACTGTCTTTTATCGATGGCGGTTATGATATCGTTTAGAACCTTGAGCGTGGCTGAGGTGCACTCACGACCAGCTCGGAAACCGGATTGCACAGCCGAGAAGGTACGGTGGGATTCGAAATGGTCAATGATCTGTTTATTAACTTGGCTTTCGAAGACTTTAGAAAGGCAGGGCAGGATGGAAATAGGTCTTTAACAGTTTGGGTCTAGAGTGTCACCCCCTTTGAAGAGGGGGATGACCGCGGCAGCTTTCCAATCTTTAGGGATCTCAGACGATACGAAAGAGGTTGAACATACTGGTAATAGGGGTTGCAACAATGGCGGCGGATAATTTTAGAAAGAGAGGGTCCAGATTGTCTAGCCCAGCTGATTTGTACGGGTCCAGATTTTGCAGCTCTTTCAGAACATCTGCCATCTGGATTTGGGTGAAGGAGAAGCTGGGGAGGCTCGGGCAAGTAGTAGAGTTTAAACAATCCATACTGTGCTTACTGTACCACCTGTATTACATACACACATGCACGCACACTGCGTACCTCCACTGGTCCTTGTTGTGTAGGAATGAGTTACACTGGTCTGGTAGTCTGCTGTCATTAGACATGGTCTCCAGAGTCCCCAACACCTGCTTAAACACCGGACGCTCCTAGAAAAAAAAAACACACACACAATATCAAGTCAACACTGCAACTGCAGCTTTTTAGATTTTTCAGCTAAGCCTAAAAAAATCTAGTGTGCACATTAAGAAAATACTATAGTGTACTGTGGTAGGAATACTATAGTATTTATTCATTGTCGTGTTTTTGCAGACTTTACTGTAATATTTACTGTAGTGTTTTTGCAGACTTTGCTGTAGTATTTACTGTAGTGTTTACTATAATATTTACTGCAGTGTTTACTGTAATATATACTGTAGTGTTTACTGTAATATATACTGTAGTGTTTACTGTAATATATACTGTAGCGTTTACTGTAATATTTACTGTAGTGTTTTTGCAGACTTTACTGTAGTATTTACTGTAGTGTTTACTGTAGTGTTTACTGTAATATATACTGTAGTGTTTACTGTAATATTTACTGTAGTGTTTTTGCAGACTTTACTGTAGTATTTACTGTAGTATTTACTGTAGTGTTTACTGTAGTGTTTTGGGGGACAGTACTGTAGTATTTACGCACATTAGGACTGTATCAATAGTTCACGCTTCTGTAACAGTTCATAGTATGCCAGACTTCAGAGCCCAGGTTACTAAGTTCAGTACCAGCTGCTGCGTTGTCCAACTCTGGCCCTGGAGAATTATAAGGGTGCGCAGGATTTTGAGTATCCAGGGCCAGATATGGCAATCAGAGTGGTAGCCCTGACCTTTGCCCTCTCACCTTTGGTTCAGCCTGCCAGCATCTCTTCATCAGGTCAGCGAAGCTAGGCGGACAACTGGTGGGGATGGTCAGCCTCTGTAACAGACACACAGGAACCATATACAGTGGCTTGCGAAAGTATTCACCCCCTTGTCATTTTTCCTATTTGTTTGCCTTACAACCTGGAATTAAAATTGACTTTTTGGGGGTTTGTATCATTTGATTTACACAACATGCCTACCACTTTCAAGATGCAAAATATTTTTTCTTGTGAAACAAACCAGAAATAAGACAAAAGAACAGAAAACTTGAACGTGCATAACTATTCACCATCCAAAGTCAATACTTTGTAGAGCCACCTTTTGCAGCAAATACAACTGCAAGTCCCTTGGGGTATGTCTCTATAAGCTTGGCACATCTAGCCACTGGGATTTTTGCCCATTCTTCAAGGCAAAACTGCTCCAGCTCCTTCAAGTTGGATGGGTTCCGCTGATTTTAAATCATACCACAGATTCTCAATTGGATTGAGGTCTGGGCTTTGACAAGGCCATTCCAAGACATTTAAATGTTTCCCCTTAAACCACTCAAGTGTTGCTATAGCAGTATGCTTAGGGCCATTGTCCTGCTGGAAGGTGAACCTCCGTCCCAGTCTCAAAACTCTGGAAGACTGAAACAGGTTTCCCTCAAAAATGTCCCTGTATTCAGCGCCATCCATCCTTGCATCTATTCTGACCAGTTTTCCAGTACCAGTGCCGATAAAAAACATCCCCACAGCATGATGCTGCCACCACCATGCTTCACTGGTAGCATGTTGTTCTTGGGGTGATGAGAGGTGTTGGGTTTGCACCAGACATAGCATTTTCCTTGATGGCCAAAAAGCTACATTTTGTCTCATCTGACCAGAGTACCTTCTTCCATATCTTTGGGGAGTCTCCCATATGCCATCTGGCGAACACCAAACTTAACTTGCTTATTTTTTTCTTTAACTTCTTGATGCTAGGGGCCAGAATGTTTTATTTTTTTTAAATAACGTTCCCAAGGTAAACGGACTATTTCTCAGGCCCAGATCGTAGAATATGCATATAATTTACAGATTAGGATAGAAAACACTCCAACGTTTCCAAAACTGTCAAAATATTGTCTGTGAGTATAACAAAACTGATTCTGCAG
Source organism: Salvelinus alpinus (assembly GCF_045679555.1). Taxonomy (NCBI): domain Eukaryota; kingdom Metazoa; phylum Chordata; class Actinopteri; order Salmoniformes; family Salmonidae; genus Salvelinus; species Salvelinus alpinus. The sequence continues at coordinate 16,828,750 of NC_092108.1, read as the reverse complement.
GCGAAAACCTGAGGAAATCCAACCCGGAAGTGCTTTTTTAAATTTTTTATTCTGTTGCCTTCCCCTCTTCCATTTAAAGGCGTATCAACCAGATTCCTTCTCCAATGGCTTCCTCAGGCTGTGACCAGGCTTTAGACATAGTTTCAGGCTTTTATTTTGAAAAATGAGCGAGATTTTTCAAAACGAGTCAGGTGTCCTTTGATTAGTTCCTGCGCGCGAGAGGGGTAGCTCGACATTTACTTTCTCTCTTTTATTGAATAGGTTACCGTCCGGTATGTTAAAAACAACCTGAGGATTGATAATAAAAAACGTTTGACATGTTTCTACGAACATTACGGATACTTTTTGGAATTTTCTTCTGCCTTTCAGGACCGGAACGAGCATGTCGTTTTCTGACCATAACGTGCAACCCAAATGGCGTTTTTTTGTTATAAAACTAATATTTATCGAACAAAAATAACATTTATTGTGTAACTGGGAGTCTCGTGAGTGCAAACATCCGAAGATTATCAAAGGTAAGCGATTCATTTTATTGCTTTTCTGACTTTCGTGACCAAGCTAATATAAGGCTAACTGTTCTAGCATTGACTGATACACTCACAAACACTTGGATTGCTTTCGCTGTAAAGCATATTTAAAAAATCTGACACGATAGGTGGATTAACAACAAGCTAAGCTGTGTTTTGGTATATTTCACTTGTGATTCCATGATTATAAATATTTTTAGGATTATTTTTGAATTAGGTGCTCTGCAATTCAGTGGTTGTTTAGGAAAATGATCCCGGTAACGGGATCCGTAGCGTCAAGAAGATTTATTAAGCAATGGCTTTTTTCTGGCCACTCTTCCGTAAAGCACAGCTCTGTGGAGTATATGGCTTAAAGTGGTCCTATGGACAGATACGCCAATCTTCGCTGTGGAGCTTTGCAATTCCTTCAGGGTTATCTTTGGTCTCTTTGTTGCCTCCCTGATTAATGCCTGGTCTGTGAGTTTTGGTGGGTGGCCCTTTCTTGGCAGGTTGTGGTGCCATATTCTTTCCATTTTTGAATAATGGATTTAATGGTGCTCCGTGGGATGTTCAAAGTTACGGATATTTTTTATAGCCCAATCCTGATCTGTACTTCTCCACAACTTTGTCCCTGACCTGTTTGGAGAGCGCCTTGGTCTTCATGGTGCTGCTTGCTGGGTGGTGCCCCTTGCTCAATGGTGTTGCAGACTCTGGTGCCTTTCAGAACAGGTGTATATATACTGAGATCATGTGACACTTAGATTGCACACAGGTGGACTTTATTTAACTAATTATGTGACTTCTGAAGGTAATTGGTTGCACCAGATCTTATTTAGGGGCTTCATATCAAAGGGGGTGAATACCTATGCATGCACCACTTTTCCCTTTTTTAGAATTTTTTGAAACAAGTTCTTTTTTTAATTTCACTTCACCAATTTTGACTATTTTGTGTATGTCCATTACATGAAATCCAAATAAAAATCTATTAAAATTACAGGTTGTAATGCAACAAAATAGGAAAAAAGCCAAGGGGAATGAATACTTTGCAAGGCACTGTACACTCATATGAACACATCTACATTATGAAGTAGGAAACCAAGGCAATGTTACAATTAAAGAAAACTCAATGCTCAGGCTCAAGTACAAAGCAACAACAGGCAATAGGATACATCCACTGTAAGGGGCAAGGGGATCATTTGGAAACAGTTTTCTCTGGAGGGATTTAAACTGAAATAAATACATCTCTTTCTCTCACCACTATTGGACCCCATCCAAGAGCATACTGGGATACTCAGCAATTATGTTCTCAGATCTCTATACAGTGCAGCACACTATTACTGGAATATACACACAGTTTAAACCCCCTTTCACACACACACACACACGCATATAACCCCCTACACCAGAGTTTCCCAAACTCGGTTCTCGGGACCCCAAGGGGTGCACGTTTTGGTTTTTGCCCTAACACTACACAGCTGATTCAAATTATCAAAGCTTGATGATTAGTTGATTATCTGTATCAGCTGGGGTCCGATGGACCGAGTTTGGGAAACTCTGGTGTAGGGGGCTATATGCGTGTGTGTGTGTGTGTGTGTGTGTGTGTGTGTGTGTGTGTGTGTGTGTGTGTGTGTGTGTGTGTGTGTGTGTGTGTGTGTGTGTGTGTGTGTGTGTGTGTGTGTGTGTGTGGGTGGGTGGGTGGGTGGGTGGGTGGGTGTGTGTGTGGGTGGGTGGGTGGAAGGGGGTTTAAACTGAGGCCAGTACAGTGCCACTGTCACGGCACGCTACCAAAGCCTGTGGGCTCTCCTTCACCGTGGCTAACGTGAGTAAAACATTTAAACGTGTTAACCCTCGCAAGGCTGGCAGCCCAGACGGCATCCTTAGCCGCGTCCTCAGAGCATGTGCAGACCGGCTGGCTGGTGTGTTCACGGACATATTCAATCTCTCCCTATCCTAGTCTGCTGTACCCACATGCTTCAAGATGGCCACCATTGTTCCAGTTCCCAAGAAAGCTAAGATAACTGAGCTAAACGACTATCACCCCGTAGCACTCACTTCTGTCATCATGAAGTGATTTGAGACACTAGTCAAAAATCATATCACCTCTACCTGATACCCTAGACCCACTCCAATTAGCTTACCGCTCCAATAGGTCCACAGACGATGCAATCGCCATCACATTGCACACTGCCCTAACCCACCTGGACAAGAGGAATATCTATGTAAGAATGCTGTTCATTAACTACAGCTCAACATTTTACACCAAAGTACCCTCCAAACTCGTCATTAAGCTGGAGGCCCTGGGTCTCAAACCCGCCCTGTGCAACTGAGTCCTGGACTTTCTGACGGCCGCCCCCAGGTGGTTAGGGTAGGAAACAACATCTCCACCCCGCAGATTCTCAACACTGGGGCCCCACAAAGGTGCATTCTCAGCCCTCTCCTGTACTCCCTGTTCACCCATGACTGCATGGCCATGCACGCCTCCAACTCAATCATCAAGTTTGCAGACGACACTACAGTGATAAGCTTGATTACAAACAACGACCGGACAGCCTACATGGAGGAGGTGAGGGCCCAAGGAGTGTTGTGTCAGGAAAATAACCTCACACTCAATGTCAACAAAACAAAGGAGGTGATCGTGTACTTCAGGAAACAGCAGAGGGAGCAGCCCCCCATCCACATCGACGGGACAGTAGTGGAGAAGGTGGAAAGTTTTAAGTTCCTCGGCCTACACATCACGGACAAACTGAAATGGTCCACCCACACAGATAGCGTGGTGAAGAAAGCGCAACACCACCTCTTCAACCTCAGGAGGCTGAAGAAATTTGGCTTGTCACCTAAAACACTCACAAACTTTACAGATGCACAATCGAGAGCATCCTGTCGGGCTGTATCACCGCCTGGTACAGCAACTGCTGAGCCCAGAAGCGCAAGGCTCTCCAGAGGGTGGTTCGGTCTGCACAACACATCACCGGGGGCAAACTACCTGCCCTCCAGGACACCTACACCACCCGATGTCACAGGAAGGCCAAAAAGATCATCAAGGACAAGAACCACCCGAGCCACTGCCTGTTCACCCCGCTATCATCCAGAGGGAGAGGTCAGTACAGGTGCATCAAAGCTGGGACCGAGAGACTGAAAAACAGCTTCTATTTCAAGGCCATCAGACTGTTAAACAGCCATCACTAACATAGAGTGGCTGCTGCCAACATACAGACTCAAATCTCTTGCCACTTTAATACATTTAATAAATGGATTTAATAAAGGTATCACTAGTCACTTAAATAACGGCACTTTAATAATGTCTACATATCCTACATTACTCTTCTCATATGTCTATACTGTTTTCTATACCATCTACTGCATCTTGCCTATGCCGCACGGCCATCGCTCATCCATATATTTATATGTACATATTCTTATTCATCCCTTTACACTTGTGTGTACAAGGTAGTCGTTGTGAAATTGTTAGATTACTTGTTAGATATTAGTGCACTGTTGGAACTAGAAGCACAAGCATTTCGCTTCACTCGCATTAACATCTGCTAACCATGTGTATGTGACCAATAACATCTGCTAACCATGTGTGTGTGACCAATAACATCTGCTAACCATGTGTGTGTGACCAATAACATCTGCTAACCATGTGTGTGTGACCAATAACATGTGATTTGATTTGAAACATGTGTATGTTCCAGTAATAGTGTGCTGCACTGTATAGAGATCTGAGAACATCATTCCTGAGTATCCCTGTATGCTCTTGGATGGGGTCCAATACACACAGTATAAACCCCCCTACACACACACACAGTATAAACCCCCCTACACACACACACACAGTATAAACCCCCCTACAGCACATGGTCAAGCTCCATAGCAGAGTATACATGCCTTACAAGAGCAGAGAGCTGAGGTCAGCTGTAGAAATAATCCTTTCCCTCCTCACAGCGGAAAGCATGAGAGCATCACATTGTTACTCCGGCTCTGTGTGTCTAACTTGTTCAGTGTGTGCATGTGTTTTATGCAGTGGTTAAATTACGTAAGTAAAAATAAATGATGTCTGAGTGTTGGAGTGTGCCCCTGGCTATCCGTAAATGAAAAAAAAACAAGAAAATGATGCCGTCTGGTTAGCTTAATATAGGAAATTTGAAATTATTTATACTTTTTCTTTCAATACTCATTCATATTTTAGCAATTACATTTACTGGGTGACTTTCACTTTTACTTGAGTCATTTTCTAGGTATGTTTACTTTTACTCAACTATGACAATTGGGTCCTTTTTCCACCAATGGTTTAATGTTTGATTCTGTGTATGACTGTCTTGTATTTGTAAGTGAATCTGAGCCACTTGAAGCTCTTAACTAATCGTAAAATAGAAAAATGTGTCTTTGTGTGTGTACCTCTTGTTTCTCCACCACCAGCCAAGCCACCTGCAGCCCCTCGAAGCCTTTAAAGGGAACCTCTCGTGTCAGCATTTCCCATAGCACCTGGTAACACACACACACACGAGCGCGTACACACACAAGTACACACACACACACACACACACACAAGAGCACACACACAAATACAAGAGCGCACACACACATACACACACACACACGAGAGCACACAAACACACGAGCGCACACAGACACAAGATGATATGCCAGATGTTTTTAAAGGGAACCTCTCGTGTCAGCATTTCCCATAGCACCTGGTAACACACACACACACGAGCGCGTACACACACAAGTACACACACACACACGAGCACACACACACACAAATACAAGAGCGCACACACACACACACACACACAAGCGCACACACACACACACACAAATACAAGAGCGCACACACACATACACACACACACACGAGAGCACACACACACACACGAGCGCACAAAGACACAAGATGATATGCCAGATGTTTTTGCAGTGAAGATGTTGCTGAAAGACCACTTGAGGTAGAACATATCCTCCCACACAGACACACTCACCACTCCGTAGGAGTATGTATCACAGGTCTCTGATACAGGTAGGCTCTGTATGACTTCTGGGGCCATCCAGGGGAAGGTGCCCACCACTGTCATGTGGGTGGTGTGGGACTGGAACTTAGACGCTCCAAAATCACAGATCTGCCAACAGACCAGAGAGAGAGAGAGAGAGAGCATTGGGACACTAAGCTACAACATTCTTTTTTTAATTTTACTTTTATTTAACCAGGTAGGCTAGTTGAAAACAAGTTCTCATTTACAACTGCGACCTGGCCAAGATAAAGCAAAGCAGTGTGACACAAACAACAACACATGGACATGAGTTACACATGGAATAAACAAACATACAGTCAATAATACAATAGAGAAAGTCTATATACAGTGTGTGCAAATGAGGTAGGATAAGGGAGGTGAGGCAATAAATAGGCTATAGTGGCGAAATGATTACAGTATGGCAAATTAAACACTGAGGTGATAGATGTGCTGAAGATGAGTGTGCAAGTAGCGGTACTGGGGTGCAAAGGAGCAAAATAAATAAAATAAATAACAATATGGTGATGAGGTAGTTGGATGGGATATTTACCGATTGGCTATGTACAGGTGAAGTAATAAAGGATGTATAAGTGAAAACACACAATAATTGTTAGACACCCTACTTTATGTACCTTGAGCACTTTGTCTGCTGTCAGTACCACTGTAGTAGGAACAGAGATAAAGGTCAGTCAGTCCACAAGAGGAGCATCCACTTCTAATCATTATGGCATTCCTCACTGTCAAACTATGATTCATTCATCATGATTGGTTTACAATGGAACGTTTTTCTGTAGCAGTAGCAGTGAGGGAAATGTTGGGTTTCATGGTGGGTAGATACGTTTGGTTGCAGATTGTGTGTGCAGTTGGTTACCGTTTCGTGACTTGAGGTCTCTGTGAATGACTTTGACTGGGGCTTCTGAATGAAGATAGTGCATTCCTATTGGACAGAAACATTAAACATCCTGAGCCACGGACCAATGCCTAACCAACAAAATGTAAACAACTCTGCTAAACAAACAAGTCACTGATCCTCACACCAGAGAAGAATGTGCTCCTGTTGCACTCAGCCAGCTAACTTTGATAAATAACCAGAAATAACTGTTAACTTTCTGATTCATTAAGAAAGCTAAACATACACGCTGAGTGTACAAAACATTAGGAACACCTTCCTAATATTGAGTTGCACCCCCTTTTGCACTCAGAACAGCCTCAATTCGTCAGGGCAGGGACTCTACAATGTGTCGATAGCGTTCCACAGGGATGCTGGCCCATGTTGACTCCAATGCTTCCCACAGTTGTGTGAAGTGGGCTGGATGTTCTTTGGGTGGTGGACCATTCTTGATACACAAGGAAACTGTTTAGTGTGAAAAACCAGCGTTGCAGTTCTTGACTTAAAAAAAACATTAATGGATCGGCGTCCCATCAACAGGACAGTTGTAAATCATTCAGCATGTTATGTCAAGATAGCAGATTTTAGAGTAACAACAAATGTCGGAACATAGAGGTGTCATACATCGGCTGAAAGCTTAAGTTCTTGTTAATATAACTCCACTGTCCAATTTACAGTAGCTAATACTGCGAAGAAATGCCATGCTATTGTTTGAGGAGAGCTCCTAACAAAACAGTTTTTTTCACCACGATAAATTTGATAAATTCACCTCTGAAGGTGAAATGTGTACTTACATTCTGGAATCTTGCTCTGATTTATCATCCAAACCATCCCAGAGATAACATGAAGTGTCATTTTGTTAGATAAAATCCGTTTTCATATCGTAAAAAGGTCCATATAGCATGCACGATCGATGTTGTATTTCCACTGTTCAATTTGCAAAGAAAGGAATCTGTGGAAATCTCACCTTAAACGTTGTTTCAACGAGTCAAATCATGTTCATATTTATTCCTCAGAGATCCTAGAAGGTAACAAGACTTCACTATTTCATTAGGGGTGTAGTATATCCTATAGGACACCATATTTTGTCAGAGAGCAATGCCTTCATGGCACGCCGATGACGCGGGCGGCCATCACTTGAACGACTATCTTTGTCAAATAAGCACCAATCGGGGTCAAACAAAGCTAGCTAGATAGCCAATGAGCTGGGCTTTACGGTAGTATCCGGAAACAATGTATATGTCGTAAATGTAGCTTTTCATCTTGTACGACAGCATGCCTTTTCATTTTGGACAAAAATTGTAAGGATATTCAGAGTTATGAAGTTATGAAAACTTCTTGTTTTGCAAATGTTATACTTATAATATGGCTACTAATACTTGGAAAGCTAAATCAAAATCCAAGTATACAGATTTGACGATATTCTTGCAGAAAAATGGAATATGAATGCGAATGTCACCTTCACGATTTGCTCAAATGTACCTGGGGACTTCATACTAAAAGTCTTGAGGATCAGTCATACTCCAAGTTATCCATCTGAAACTTTGCATATACACTGCTGCCATCTTGTGGACAGTATTAGAATTACAACCAGAGTGATGGCTATAACAGTGACCTTTCTCTTCCATTTCAAAGATGGTGGTAAAAAAACACAGGTTGGTTTTCTTTTCTTCTACCAGATCTATTGTGTTATATTCTCCTACATTCAATTCACATTTCCACAAACTTCAAAGTGTTTCCTTTCAAATGGTAACAAGAATATGCATATCTCTGTGTTGTTGTCTGTTCACACTGCTATGCTTTATCTTGGCCAGGTCGCAGTTGTAAATGTGAAATTGTTCTCAACTAGTCTACCTGGTTAAATAGAGGTGAAATAAAAAATAAATAAAAATATCCTTGCTTCAGGGCCTGAGCTACAGGCAGTTAGATTTGGGTATGTCATTTAGGCGAAAATTGAAAAAAAGGGGGCTATCCCTATTAACCTCTAATTCCTCCCAAATCCGTATCCGGGAGCACCCCCCACAGTAAAAAAGCTGACTAGCATAGCCTAGCATAGCGTCACAAGTAAATACTAGCATCTAAATATCATTAAATCACAAGTCCAAGACACCAGATGAAAGATACACATCTTGTGAATCCAGCCATCATTTCTGATTTTTAAAATGTTTTACAGGGAAGACACAATATGTAAATCTATTAGCTAACCACGTTAGCAAAAGACACCACTTTTTTTACTCCACCAGTTTTTTACTCCATCAGTAGCTATCACAAATTCGACCAAATAAAGATATATATAGCCACTAACCAAGAAACAACTTCATAAGATGACAGTCTGATAACATATTTATTGTATAGCATATGTTTTTTCAGAAAAATGTGCATATTTCAGGTATAAATCACAGTTCTACATTGCAGCTGCAATCTGAAATAGTCTCCCGAAGCTGCCAGAATAATTACAGAGACCAACGTCAAATACCTAATTACTCATCTTAAAACATTTCTGAAAAATACACAGCGTACAGCAAATGAAAGCCCAACATCTTGTGAATCCAGCCAATATGTCAGATTTTTTAAGTGTTTTACAGCGAAAACACAATATAGCATTATATTAGCTTAGCACAATAGCCAGAAACACAAGCAATTTACCAGCAGCACAGGTTAGCGATCGTAACAATACAGCAAAATATATATAATTTTGGACTAACCTTGATATACTTCATCAGATGACAGTCCTGTAACATCATATTACACAATGCATATAGGTTTTGTTCGAAAATGTGCATATTTAGCAGCACAAATCGTGGTTATACAATGTGATCAGTGGCAACAGGTCATGCATTCTGGCCGGCGCCATCTTGGAAAGGCACCTAATCTAATCAATAAATAATCGTAAACTTGACAAAAAAATACAGGTTGGACAGCAAATGAAAGATGCATTAGTTATTAATGCAACCGCTGAGTTAGATTTTTAAAATTAACGTTACTAGACATACAGTGTGCGTTACAGCCAGACTAGTGCCGCAATAATGGCGGACAAATCCGTTTACATTTTTCCACATAAATACGGAATAACATCATAAATAGCTCTTACTTTTGGACGAGCTTCCATCAGAATCTTGGGCAAGTGGTCCTTTGTCCAAAAGAATCGTTGCTTGGTTGTAAAACGTCGTCTTCAACTTCGGAATTAGCAGCTAACAATAGCTATGTGGCCACAACATGCCCAAATCCCCAAAACGCAATACTAAGGAAATTCCGAAAATAGCAATATACTCGCATAAACTGATATAACTCGGTTTAAAATAACTTCGTTATGATGTTTCTAACACCTATATCGAATTAAATTACAGACGGATATATCTAAGGTCGATAACTGAGCGTTTCAAAATGCCATCCTGAGGTCTTGCTTTGCGCAATGACGAACGTCGAAAAGAGAGCTCCCTTCGTTCCTTGGCCTTTTATAAGCTCTGAGAACTACGTAGAAACTCCATTCCACTTCTCATTGGTTACTGACATCCAGGGGAAGGCGGGTGCAGTTCATGTCGACCCATAGGATACATACAGAGCTTTAAACTGATCTGAGAACAGAGCCTCGTTTTCAGACCTTCGCAGTTCCTGTCATGAATTTCGCTGCAGAAAGAGTTCTGGTTCACCCACAGACATAATTCAAACGGTTTTAGAAACTAGAGATTGTTTTCTATCCAATAGTAATAATAATATGCATATTGTACGAGCAAGAATTGAGTACGAGGCAGTTTAATTTGGGAACGATAAATGTCCAAGTTGAAACAGCACCCCCTGTAGTGTCAAGAGGTTTTAAACCAGTGCGCCTAGCACCTACTACCATACCCCGTTCAAAGGCATCTAAATATTTTGTCTTGCCCATTCACACTCTGAATTGCACACATACACAATCCATTGTTTCAAGGCTTAACAATCATTCTTTAACCTGTCTGTCTCCTCCCCTTCATCTATACAGATTGAAGTGGATTTAACAAGTTACCCTAATAAGGGATCATAGCTTTCACCTGTATTCACCTGGTATATGTACTGGAAAGAGCAGTTCCTGATGTGTTGTAAGCTCAGTGTATAGGCTATGTGTTTTTGGTTGTTGAGTCAAATAGACCATGCAGGTTTCAAGCTTATCTTTCTAAAAAATTAAAAGATATTTCAGAATATACAGGCAAGCTAGCTGGCTAACTCATTGATCCCGCTTTGTAGTATACCCTTCAAGAAGACAGAACTCAACCAGACAGTTTATTTAGCTAAGGGTGCGCTACAGTCGAGACTTGGTGGAACTAGAATACTAAGCGTACTCTGGGACAGTGGTTCTCAAACCTCTCCAGACATTTCACAATTTTGTTGTAGCTCTGAACTAGCTATCCTGATTCACCTATTCAAGGGCTTGATGATTAGTTGAATCTGGTGTGCTAGCTCTGGAATATATCAAATCCATAGAACCACTGTTCTAGGAGCAGGGAAACGTGTTTAATTAAATGTCTGTCTTTACCTTTGGCTATCTCCATGGCCCAGGTCATGATCTGTTCCATGTCCATCTCCTTACTCTGCTCACTGGACAGGTACTCATACAGAGAACCTCCGCCTGCATACTCTGGAGAGGAAATACAATTATGTTTTTTTTTTAATATAATGTACACCTCTGTTCCAAAGTTTAGGCTCACTTAGAAATGTCCTTGTTTTTGAAAGAAAAGCTAATTTTTTGTCCATTTAAAATAACATAAAATTGATCAGAAATACAGTGTAGAACTTGGATTAGCTAACATAACGTACCATTGGAACACAGGAGTGATGGTTGCTGATAATGGGCCTCTGTGCGCCTATGTAGACATTCCATTAAAAATCAGCCGTTTCCAGCTACAATAGTCATTTACAACATTAACAATGTCTACACTGTATTTCTGATCAATTGTATGTTATTTTAATGGAGAAAACATTTAGCTTTTCTTTCAAAAACAAGAACATTTCCAAGTGACCCCAAACTTTTGAACGGTAGTGTATTTCTGCAACTCAAGACACTTTGTAAGAATTGTACAGTACAGTGGAGTGTAGAAAAAACACACAGACACAATCATATACATTCACACACACAGGCACACACACAGAGAGAACAGGGGTTGAGATCGTCCAACAGTCTTCCTACTGTCACTCACAACCTGAACTCATAACGACTTGAGAAACGCCAAACATAGCTTAGCACCTCAGGCTCACACACACACACACACACACACACTTGGTAGTGGGTTCTGTAAGTCATTATAATGGGCAGGGCTGTCACAGAGCTTATGTCCTGCCAGGAAATACAACACACACAGTCTGTGGCCTAAACATTGATCCTCAACCTGTTGTGGTTCCATATCCATTGGCGAGTGTATGAGGAAAATACACACACACACACACACACACACACACACACACACACACACACACACACACACACACACACACACACACACACACACACACACACACACACACACACACACACACACACACACACACACACACACACACACACACACACTGACCTGTGACGATTCCATAGTTGGGGGACTCCAGTACGGCTCCATAGAACTGAATGATGTTCTTATGACTGAGAATACTCAGAATCTCAGCCTAGGGGGGGGGGTAGGGGGGGGGGGGGGGGGTGGTAGGACGGAGACAGCATGAGTGTGTACTGTATGCATCACAGGAGGCTGCGGAGGGGATTATGGCTCATAATAATGACAGGACTGGAATGGTATCAAACACATGGAGCCCACGTGATGGATGTGTTCAATAACATTCCATTTATTCTGTTCCAGCCATTATTATGAGCATGTTTTCCCCAATAAGGTGCCACCAGCCGCCTGTGGTGTGCACAGTATAGGTGTACTGTATATGCAAAGGATATTGATCACTCTGATATAAGCGATCTGAGGGATGTACACAATGTTTTTCTGCTATGCATGTCTGTACCATATTAACTTTTTCACACTCTAAGGTTAGGGTCAGAGCACCTAGCAACACAACGTCAACATGGCAAACATGCTATCAATCAACTCACGAACAGGCCATATCTACTATAGAACACAGACATTTTGTATCAACCTTTTACTAGATAGAGTCATTGAAAAAGCTACTATAATACAATCCCACTGTTTTCAAACCAAACATCAAGGCTACAGCTCCACAAAGACGAATTAATGTGTATGCATGTGTCTGTTTGCGGGCACGTGCATGTGTGCATGCATGGATGTGTGTGTGAGTGAGTGTGTGCATGTGCGTGTGTTTAGAAGTGCCCCGGCCCCTGCCAGTACATGTCTCAACAGTTATTCACCCATCAAGGGAGAAAGTCAGGCAGTGTAATGACAGTGTCACAGCCAGGCTAGGTCACCATAACCCATGGTTTTCTGCTGGGTCGGGAACTCTGGGTCGGGAATTGTGGCAGGAAATAGTGTTTTGTTCATTGTGTGGGCCACATAGTTTGTTTGGGAATCACTGAACAGCAGTATCACACCAGAGAAACACATAGCCCATACAATATCTCACAGAATAAGAGGAAGAGAAGAAGAAGCCTATGTTATTAACAAATGCTGTACTCCACAATGATAGGAAGAGGAGAGGTACAGGTAACAGCAGAGGGAACAGCAGAGGGAACAGCAGAGGGAACAGGAGAGGGAACAGGAGAGGGAACAGGAGAGGGAACAGCAGAGGGAACAGGAGAAGGAACAGCAGAGGGAACAGCAGAGGGAACAGGAGAGGGAGCAGCAGAGGGAACAGGAGAGGGAACAGGAGAGGGAACAGGAGAGGGAACAGCAGAGGGAACAGGAGAGGGAACAGCAGAGGGAACAGGAGAGAGAACAGCAGAGGGAACATGAGAGGGAACATGAGAGGGAACATGAGAGGGAATATGAGAGGGAAAAGGAGAGGGAACAGGAGAGGGAACAGGAGAGGGAAGTGTGTCTCTCCTACCTCAGTCTCAATCTTGAGTAGTTTCTTCACAGCGACCTCTTTATCCTGAGATATCCAGTGTGCTCGGTACACAGTCCCAAAGCTGCCCCCTCCACAGTTCTCATAAAACCGCAGGTCCTCATGTTTAATCTGGACAAACGAGGCACCCAGAGACGACATGGTTGACAGACACTCGACGACAGCCGCTCTGAGTAAACAGAGCAATCTGAGAGGGGAGGGAACAGAGAGAGAGAGGGAACAGAAAGAGAGAGGGAAAGGGTCTGAGAGAGGGAGAGAAAGTTTAATCACACACACCTGATAGCAGAATGGACTGAAAGAGCGAGAGAGAGAGCAGACAGAGGGAGAGCAGACAGAGAGAGAAAGAGAACAGACACACAGAGAGAAAAGACACAGAGATAGAGACAGAGAGCGCAGACAGACAGAGAGAGAGAGAGAGAGAGAGAGAGAGAGAGAGAGAGAGAGAGAGAGAGAGAGAGAGAGAGAGAGAGAGAGAGAGAGAGAGAGAGAGAGAGAGAGAGAGAGAGAGAGAGAGAGAGAGAGAGAGAGAGAGAGAGAGAGAGAGGAACCCCTAGACAACATCCGCTGAAATGGCAGAGCGCGAAATTCTAAAATATTTTTGGGAAATATTTAACTTTCAGACAAGAGCAATACACCAAATTAAAGCTTAGCTTCGTGTTATCTAGCCACCTTGTCCGATTTCAAAAAGGCTTTACAGCGAAAGCACACCATTCGATTATGTTAGGTCAGCGCCTAGTCACAGAAAAACATACAGCCATTTTCCAGCCAAAGAGAGGAGTCACAAAAGGCAGAAATAGAGATAAAATGAATCACTAACCTTTGATGATCTTCATCAGATGGCACTCATAGGACTTCATGTTACACAACACATGTATGTTTTGTTCGATAAAGTTCATATTTATATCCAATAATCTCAGTTTACATTGGCACGTTATGTTCAGTAATGTTGTGCCTCGAAAACATCCAGAGAATTTGCAGAGAGCCACATCAATTTACAGAAATACTCATCATAAACTTTGATAAAAGATACAAGCGTTATGCATAGAATGAAAGATATACTTCTCCTTAATGCAACCGCTGTGACAGATTTCAAAAAAGCTTTACGGAAAAAGCACACCATGCTATAATCTGAGTACAGCGCTAAGCCACAAATACAAGCCATACAGATACCCGCCATGTTGTGGAGTCAGTAAAAGTCAGAAATAGCGTTATAAATATTCACTTACCTTTGATGATCTTCATCAGAATGCACTCCCAGGAATCCCAGTTCCACAATAAATGTTCGTTTTGTTCGATAAAGTTAATCTTTATGTCCAAATACCTCCTTTTTGTTAGCGCGTTTAGTTCATCAATCGAAATGCACGAGGCGTGGGCAAGTCCAGATGAAAGTCCAGACAAAAAGTCAAAAAAGTTATATTACAGTTCGTAGAAACATGTCAAACGATGTATAGAATCAATCTTTAGGATGTTTTTATCATAAATCTTCAATAATGTTTCAACCTGACAATTCCTTTATCTTTAGAAATGAAAAGGAACGCAGCTCGCGCTCACGGCCGCACGCGAGACTTAGCTCATGGCATTCTGCCAGACCCCTTAGTCAAACAGCTCTTATTCGCTCCCCCTTCATAGAAGCCTGAAACAAGGTTGTAAAGACTGTTGACATCTAGTGGAAGCCTTAGGAAGTGCAATATGACCCCATAGATACTGTATATTCGAAACGGCAATGACTTGAAAAACTACAAACCTCAGATTTCCCACTTGCTGGTTGGATTTTTCTCAGGTTTTCGCCTGCCATGTGAGTTCTGTTATACTCAGACATCATTCCATCAGTTGTAGAGACTTCAGAGTGTTTTCTATCCAAATCTACCAATAATACGCATATATTAGCTTCTGGGCCTGAGTAGTAGGCAGTTTACTCTGGGCACGCTTTTCATCCGAACGTGAAAATGCTGCCCCCTATTCCAAACAGGTTTTAATCACATTCTGCTCTCTGCCTGTTATCCCCTTTCCCGGTCATTGTATGTGGTGTTTGTTCTGTGTGTGACCTGTCCCTTCAAATATGGCTGCTGACATCCAGAGCATTCATGTATGGGTTTATTGCTTCTATAGAAAACACTCCCCCCCCCCTTCACACACAGACACACAGGTCAGAGACAGGGCTAGACAATGAGTCTACTCTAGTTTGACACTCAACCCCGTCTCTCACTCACTCATCAACTAAAACCTCACCACACACACCAGGAACAAGGAGGCAGTGACATCACCAGTCTGGAATGACCATGGTGACATGACAAACCCATAGAGATAGTTAAACCACATTGTATCTGTCCCATCATGGTGTCTGTGAGAGCACGGGCAGCGCCATTGAGACAGTATCCATTTTGAAGTAGTACATTTTCTTCTTCTACTACTTCTATGAGTTGGCAAACAAACAGAAATGAGGCATACTGCCACCTGTAGATGTATTTATTTTTTCTTCACAAAGCAAGGTTGGAGATTTACTGCCACCTGGAGTTATGGACTGTTTCCTCACTAGTATAATTCATTGGCTGATCCCTCCTGATGACCTGGATGGAATAATGTGATCCTTCCTTAACCCATAGGAGGTCCCACCCAGTTGACTGGTGAAAGTTCTCAATGGCGCTGCCCATGCTAACACAGGCTTTTGAACACTAGAGTCCTCTATCTATATGGACCAATCCAGGAATGACCGTGATGACAAAATCAACAGGGGACAGACCAGTTGACATCACTATCAGGGACAAAAACAGTGACCAAATCAGCAATAACCACCAGAATCCGATGCTTTGATTAGATATTTTTATTTACAGTTCAGACAGACTATACGCTCTCAACCCACTGACATCATGATGAGGTAAAACAAGTTCTAGTCCAAGTTAAATATACAGTACCCACATTTACAAAAGGTACATGAAGAAAACACAACTGAGAAAGATGACTGATTTAATTGAATAACAATACGCTACATGAGTTGTGCTTTAATGCAAAAATAAACAACAACTTGAGGACAGTTTTCAGAACACTGGCGTAACAAAGCTAGAGGTTTTGTTTCTCTATATTACTTTATGTAAAGATCTTGGTATTTGTAACATACTTTTTCATATGTGTTACATCTGCTCAAAGTAAGGGACATGATAATCTGTAAATAAGACTTAAAACCTCTAGTTGTAACTTTTTTCAGTTACTTTTTAACTACTTTTTTCTATCTCCATTTAGAGTAACCTTACACGTAACAGAGAAATCAAGAGTCTCTTATCTCTAAATCATCTCTCTTCTATGTGATGTCACAGAGGAGCTGAGGGTTCACTATGATGTCACAGAGGGCAAAGTGTTCTGTATGATTTCACAGAGGGCTGATGGTTCTGTGTGATGTCATAGAGGGCTAAAAATTCCATGTGATGTCATAGACATCTGACTGTTCCATATGATGTCACAGAGGCCCAGTGAAGCCATTTGATGTCATAGCAATGAAGGTTACTTGATCTTACACAGAGGCTCTATATGATGTCATAGAGGGTAACAACTGCATGGTGGGCAGGCTCAGGTCCTGCGGGGCTCTAGCCTATAAGAGAGTGTTGTCAGGGTCCGTTGTTTGTCAATCACACACAGCTTCCTGACATAACCCCTCACCTCAGCATGGTTCTTATTGGGCTGACACACCTCAGGGTCTGAGAGAGAGAGAAAGTGCGAGAGAGAGAAAGTGCGAGAGAGAGAAAGTGAGAGAGAGTGAGTGAGAGAGACACACACAGAGAGAGAGAGAGCGAGAGCGAGAGCGAGACAGAGAGAGAGAGAGAGAGAGAGAGAGAGAGAGAGAGAGAGAGAGAGAGAGAGAGAGAGAGAGAGAGAGAGAGAGAGAGAGAGAGAGAGAGAGAGAGAGAGAGAGACACACACAGAGAGTGTGACAGAGACAGACAGGTTTTTGGCTCTGTATGCCATTACAATGGATTTGAAAGGAAACAGACTTTCAGCTTTTATTTGAGGGTATTTACATCCAAATGGGGTGAACAGTGTAGGAACTACAGCACTTTTTATATGTGGTCCCCCCCCTTTTTAAGTAATTGGACAATTGGCTGCTCAGCTGTTCCATGGCCAGGTGTGTGTTATTCCCTCATTAGTTAATTTACAAGTAAGCAGATAAAAGGTCTAGACTTGAAGTGTGGTATTTGCATTTGGAATCTGTTGCTGTTAACCCTCAATATGAAGTCCAAAGAGCTGTCACTGCCAGTGAAGCAAGCCATCATCAGGCTGACAAAACAAACCTATCAGAGAGATAGCAGAAACATTAGGTGTGGCCAAATCAACTATTTGGTACATTCTTAAAAGAAAGAACTCACTGGTGAGCTCAGGGAAACCAAAAGGCCTGGAAGACCATGGAAAACAACTGTGGTGGACAACAGAATAATTATTTCCCTGGTGAAGAAAAACCCGTTCACAACAGTTGGCCAGATCAAGAACACTCTCTAGGAGGTAGGCGTATCTGTGTCAAAGTCAAGAATCATGAGAGAATAGTAAATACAGAGGGTTTATCACAAGATGTAAATCATTGGTAAGCCTGAAAAACAGGAAGACCAGATTAGAGTTTGCCAGACAACATCTAAAAAAGTCTATACTGTTCTGGAACAACATCCTATGGACAGACCAGTGGTGGAAAAAGTACCCAACTGTCATAGTTGAGTAAAAGTAAAGATACCTTAATAGAAAGTTACTCAAGTAAAAGTCACAGAGTAAAATTCTAATTGAGTAAAAGTCTAAAAGGTTCTTGGTTTAAAATATACTTAAGTATCAAAAGTAAAAGTATAAATATTATAAAAAATTATTATATTAAGCAACCAGAGGGCACCATTTCCTTGTTTTTTTAATTTATGGATAGCCCGGGACACTAACACTCAGTCATCATTTACAAACAAAGCAAGTGTGTTTAGTGAGACCACCAGATCAGAGGCAGTAGGGATGACCAGGGATGTTCTCTTGATAAGTGGGGGGCATTTGACTATTTTCCTGTCCTGCTAAGCATTCAAAATGTAACGAGTACTTTTGGCTGTCAAGGAAAATGTATGGAGTAAAAAGTACAATATTTTCTTAAGGAATGTAGTGAAATATAAATAGTAAAGTTACCCCAGAAAACAACTTAACTTCTTTGGGGTAGGGGGCAGTATTTTCACGTCCGGATGAAAAGCATGCCCAGAGTAAACGGCCTGCTACAAATCCATAAAAGCTAGAATATGCATATACAACAACCCTGGAGGTTCTAAAACTGTTTAAATGATGTCTGTGAGTATAACAGAACTCATATGGCAGGCAAAAACCTGAGAAAAAATCCAACCAGGAAGTGGGAAATCTGAGGTTGGTCGATTTTCAACTCAGCTCCTATTGTAGATACAGTGGGATATTGGTAATGTTGCACTTCCTAAGGCTTCCACTAGATGTCAACAATCTTTAGAACCTTGTCTGATGCTTCTACTGTGAAGTGGGGGCGAATGAGAGTGGAATGAGTCAGAGGTCTGCCAGCAGCTACGAGCTGACCATGCGCATTCACGAGAGTTTGCTCCCGTTACATTTGCTTTTCTGAAGACAAAGGAATTCTCCGGTTGGAACATTATTGAGGAATTATGTTAAAAACATCCTAAAGATTGATTCAATACATCATTTGACATGTTTCTACTGACTGTTACAGAACTTTGACATTTCGTCTGCTTTTAGTGAACGCGCTTCGTGACTTTGGATTTGTTTACCAAACGCGCGAACAAAAGTAACTATTTGGACATAAATGATGGACATTACCGAACAAAACGAACATTTCTTGTGGAAGTGGGAGTCCTGGGAGTGCATTCCGACGAAGATCAGCAAAGGTAAGTGAAGATTTATAATGCTATTTATGATTTTTGTTGACTGCATAATATGGCGGATATATTTGTGTCTTGATTGGGCTCTGAGCGCCGACTCAGATTATTGCATGGTTTGCTTTTTCCGTAAAGCTTTTTGGAAATCTGACACAGCGGTTGCATTAAGGAGAAGTGCATCTAAAATTCCATGCATAACAGTTGTATCTTTTAGCAATGTTTATTATGAGTATTCCTGTAAATTGATGTGGCTCTTTGCAAAATCAAAGGATGTTTTGGAACTTCTGAACGTAAGGCGCCAATGTAAACTCAGATTTTTGGATATAAATATGAACTTTACTGAACAAAACATACATTTATTGTGTAACATGAAGTCGTATGAGTGTCATCTGATGAAGATCATCAAAGCATAGTGATTCATTTGATCTATATTTCTGCTTTTTGTGAATCCTCTCTTTGGCTGGAAAAATGGCTGTGTTATTCTGTGAATAGGCACTCACCTAACATAATCGTTTGGTTTGCTTTCGTCGTAAAGCCTTTTTGAAATCGGACACTGTGGCTGGATTTACAACAAGTGTATCTTTACAATGGTGTAAAATACATGTATGGTTGAGGAATTTTAATTATGGGATTTCTGTTGTTTTAAATTTGGCGCCCTGCAGTTTCACTGGCTGTTGAAGAGGTGGGACGCTACCGTCTCACGTACCCTAGAGAGGTTAAGGTATTTTTACTTAAGTACTGGGAGAGATGAGACAAAGATCAACTTGTACCAGAATGGTGAGAAGAGTATGGAGAAGGGAAGGAACTGCTCATGATCTGAAGCATACCACCTCTTCTGTGAAGCATGGTGGAGGTAGTGTTATAGTTTGGGCATGTATGGCTGCCAATGGAACTGGTTCCTGTCACGTTCTGACCCTAGTTATTGTGTTAATCCTTTGTTTTGTTGGTCAGGACGTGAGCTGGGTGGGCATTCTATGTGTTGTGTTTCTATGTTGGGTTTAATGTGCCTGATATGGTTCTCAATTAGAGGCAGGTGTTTGACGTTCCTCTGATTGAGAACCATATTTAAGGTAGGCTGTTCTCACTGTTTGTTTGTGGGTGATTGTCGCTGTGTCTGTGTTTATTGCACCACACGGTACTGTCTCGTTCGTTCTTTCCTGTTCGTGCGTTCTTCATTTTATGTAGTTTGCATGTTCAGGTCAGTCTACGTTGTTTGTTTGTTATTTTGTATTTATCAAGTATAGTTCGGTTCAGTGTTCGTCTTGTCTAATAAATTCATGATGTCGACATACCTCGCTGCGTATTGGTCATCTGATCCTTCTCGCCTCTCCTCGTCTGAGGAGGAGGACGAGGTAGACAGTCGTTACAGTTCCCTTGTATTTATTGATGATGTGACTGTTGACAAAAGCAGCAGGATGAATTCTGAAGTGTTTAGGGCTATATTATCTGCTCAGATTCGGCCAAATGCTTCAAAACTCATTGGACGGCGCTTCATAGTGCAGAGGGACAATGACCTGAAGCGTACTGCGAAAGCAACCCAATACTTTAAGGAAAAGAAGTAGAATGTTCTGCAATGGCCAAGTCAATCACCTGACCTGAATCCAATTGAGACTGCATTTCACTTGAAGGCAAAACGCCCCAAGAACAAGCAGGACCTGAAGACAGCTGCAGTAAAGGCCTGGCAGAGCATCACCAGGGAAGAATCCCAGCATCTGGTGATGTCTATGGGTTCCAGACTACAGGCAGTCATTGACTGCAAAGGATTTGCACTATCAAAATAAAGTTGCACACTCCTTGTATAAACTACTAGCAATTTAATGGGTATTTACCAACGTTTCGACATCACTGTGCCTTCCTCAGGGTAATGTCATGAATACTTGAACCAGGTTATGTAGACAAACAGTGCAATTAGTGTAACCAACGACAATAGTGAGGGGTGTGTCACAATGATTAAGTTAATTAAAATGAATTAGTGACTGTTAAATAGTATATGGCATATTAAATATATTACGCTATTGTTATGATATAGAAACGTAATGGAATATTGTACATCATATTAGCATCAACTTACATTGTTTCATTAAATTTCACATAATAATTTCACACCTATCCCAAATGGGAACTACAAATGTGGCTCTATAAAAACGTCTTTCTTCAGACACCCACATACAGGTCGAAAGATCCCTGTTAGGGGTATCATCTCATGCAAGACCAAGTGAGTAATCTATCTCATCCCCTGTTCATGTGGAAAAGCCTATGTGGGACAAACGAAAAGACAATTAAAACAACGCATAATGAACACCGCAGCTCAATCAGGTGTCAGAACACTGACTATCCAGTAGCAGCTCAATCAGGTGTCAGAACACTGACTATCCAGTAGCAGCTCAATCAGGTGTTAGAACACTGACTATCCAGTAGCAGCTCAATCAGGTGTTAGAACACTGACTATCCAGTAGCAGCTCAATCAGGTGTTAGAACACTGACTATCCAGTAGCAGCTCAATCAGGTGTTAGAACACTGACTATCCAGTAGCAGCTCAATCAGGTGTTAGAACATTGACTATCCAGTAGCAGCTCAATCAGGTGTCAGAACACTGACTATCCAGTAGCAGCTCAATCAGGTGTAAGAACACTGACTATCCAGTAGCAGCTCAATCAGGTGTCAGAACATTGACTATCCAGTAGCAGGTCAATCAGGTGACAAAACATTGACTATCCAGTAGCAGATCAATCAGGTGTAAGAACATTGACTATCGCGAGCAGCTCAATCAGGTGTTAGAACACTGACTATCCAGTAGCAGTTCAATCAGGTGTCAGAACATTGACTATCCAGTAGCAGCTCAATCAGGTGTCAGAACATTGACTATCCAGTAGCAGCTCAATCAGGTGTCAGAACATTGACTATCCAGTAGCAGATCAATCAGGTGTAAGAACATTGACTATCGCGAGCAGCTCAATCAGGTGTAAGAACACTGACTATCCAGTAGCAGCTCAATCAGGTGTCAGAACACTGACTATTCAGTAGCAGCTCAATCAGGTGTCAGAACACTGACTATCCAGTAGCAGCTCAATCAGGTGACAGAACATTGACTATCCAGTAGCAGTTCAATCAGGTGTGAGAACACTGACTATCCAGTAGCAGCTCAATCAGGTGACAGAACATTGACTATTCAGTAGCAGCTCAATCAGGTGTGAGAACACTGACTGCCCAGTAGCAGCTCAATCAGGTGTCAGAACACTGACTATCCAGTAGCAGCTCAATCAGGTGTAAGAACATTGACTATCCAGTAGCAGCTCAATCAGGTGTAAGAACACTGACTATCCAGTAGCAGCTCAATCAGGTGTAAGAACATTGACTATCCAGTAGCAGCTCAATCAGGTGTGAGAGCACTGACTATCCAGTAGCAGCTCAATCAGGTGTCAGAACATTGACTATCCAGTAGCAGCTCAATCAGGTGTCAGAACACTGACTATCCAGTAGCAGCTCAATCAGGTGTGAGAACACTGACTATCCAGTAGCAGCTCAATCAGGTGTGAGAACACTGACTATCCAGTAGCAGCTCAATCAGGTGTAAGAACACTGACTATCCAGTAGCAGCTCAATCAGGTGTAAGAACATTGACTATCCAGTAGCAGCTCAATCAGGTGTGAGAGCACTGACTATCCAGTAGCAGCTCAATCAGGTGTCAGAACATTGACTATCCAGTAGCAGCTCAATCAGGTGTCAGAACACTGACTATCCAGTAGCAGCTCAATCAGGTGTCAGAACACTGACTATCCAGTAGCAGCTCAATCAGGTGTCAGAACATTGACTATCCAGTAGCAGCTCAATCAGGTGTCAGAACATTGACTATCCAGTAGCAGCTCAATCAGGTGTTAGAACACTGACTATCCAGTAGCAGCTCAATCAGGTGTCAGAACATTGACTATTAAGTAGCAGCTCAATCAGGTGTTAGAACACTGACTATCCAGTAGCAGATCAATCAGGTGTCAGAACACTGACTATTCAGTAGCAGCTCAATCAGGTGTTAGAACACTGACTATCCAGTAGCAGCTCAATCAGGTGTCAGAACATTGACTATCCAGTAGCAGCTCAATCAGGTGTCAGAACATTGACTATCCAGTAGCAGCTCAATCAGGTGTTAGAACATTGACTATTCAGTAGCAGCTCAATCAGTTGTTAGAACATTGACTATCCAGTAGCAGCTCAATCAGGTGTCAGAACATTGACTATTCAGTAGCAGCTCAATCAGGTGTCAGAACACTGACTATCCAGTAGCAGCTCAATCAGGTGTAAGAACACTGACTATCCAGTAGCAGCTCAATCAGGTGTCAGAACATTGACTATCCAGTAGCAGCTCAATCAGGTGACAGAACATTGACTATCCAGTAGCAGCTCAATCAGGTGTAAGAACATTGACTATCCAGTAGCAGCTCAATCAGGTGTCAGAACACTGACTATCCAGTAGCACCTCAATCAGGTGTCAGAACATTGACTATTCAGTAGCAGCTCAATCAGGTGTCAGAACATTGACTATCGCGAGCAGCTCAATCAGGTGTTAGAACACTGACTATCCAGTAGCAGCTCAATCAGGTGTCAGAACATTGACTATCCAGTAGCAGCTCAATCAGGTGTTAGAACACTGACTATCCAGTAGCAGATCAATCAGGTGTAAGAACATTGACTATCCAGTAGCTGCTCAATCAGGTGTTAGAACACTGACTATCCAGTAGCAGCCCAATCAGGTGTGAGAACACTGACTATCCAGTAGCAGATCAATCAGGTGTAAGAACATTGACTATCCAGTAGCTGCTCAATCAGGTGTTAGAACACTGACTATCCAGTAGCAGCTCAATCAGGTGTGAGAACACTGACTGTCCAGTAGCAGCTCAATCAGGTGTCAGAACATTGACTATCCAGTAGCAGCTCAATCAGGTGTGAGAACACTGACTGCCCAGTAGCAGCTCAATCAGGTGTCAGAACACTGACTATCCAGTAGCGGCTCAATCAGGTGTAAGAACATTGACTATCCAGTAGCAGCTCAATCAGGTGTAAGAACACTGACTATCCAGTAGCAGCTCAATCAGGTGTGAGAACACTGACTATCCAGTAGCAGCTCAATCAGGTGTCAGAACACTGACTATCCAGTAGCAGATCAATCAGGTGTCAGAACACTGACTATTCAGTAGCAGCTCAATCAGGTGTTAGAACACTGACTATCCAGTAGCAGCTCAATCAGGTGTCAGAACATTGACTATCCAGTAGCAGCTCAATCAGGTGTCAGAACATTGACTATCCAGTAGCAGCTCAATCAGGTGTTAGAACATTGACTATTCAGTAGCAGCTCAATCAGTTGTTAGAACATTGACTATCCAGTAGCAGCTCAATCAGGTGTCAGAACATTGACTATTCAGTAGCAGCTCAATCAGGTGTCAGAACACTGACTATCCAGTAGCAGCTCAATCAGGTGTAAGAACACTGACTATCCAGTAGCAGCTCAATCAGGTGTCAGAACATTGACTATCCAGTAGCAGCTCAATCAGGTGACAGAACATTGACTATCCAGTAGCAGCTCAATCAGGTGTAAGAACATTGACTATCCAGTAGCAGCTCAATCAGGTGTCAGAACACTGACTATCCAGTAGCACCTCAATCAGGTGTCAGAACATTGACTATTCAGTAGCAGCTCAATCAGGTGTCAGAACATTGACTATCGCGAGCAGCTCAATCAGGTGTTAGAACACTGACTATCCAGTAGCAGCTCAATCAGGTGTCAGAACATTGACTATCCAGTAGCAGCTCAATCAGGTGTTAGAACACTGACTATCCAGTAGCAGATCAATCAGGTGTAAGAACATTGACTATCCAGTAGCTGCTCAATCAGGTGTTAGAACACTGACTATCCAGTAGCAGCTCAATCAGGTGTGAGAACACTGACTATCCAGTAGCAGATCAATCAGGTGTAAGAACATTGACTATCCAGTAGCTGCTCAATCAGGTGTTAGAACACTGACTATCCAGTAGCAGCTCAATCAGGTGTGAGAACACTGACTGTCCAGTAGCAGCTCAATCAGGTGTCAGAACATTGACTATCCAGTAGCAGCTCAATCAGGTGTGAGAACACTGACTGCCCAGTAGCAGCTCAATCAGGTGTCAGAACACTGACTATCCAGTAGCAGCTCAATCAGGTGTCAGAACATTGACTATCCAGTAGCAGCTCAATCAGGTGACAGAACATTGACTATCCAGTAGCAGCTCAATCAGGTGTCAGAACACTGACTATCCAGTAGCACCTCAATCAGGTGTCAGAACATTGACTATTCAGTAGCAGCTCAATCAGGTGTCAGAACATTGACTATCGCGAGCAGCTCAATCAGGTGTTAGAACACTGACTATCCAGTAGCAACTCAATCAGGTGTCAGAAGATTGACTATCCAGTAGCAGCTCAATCAGGTGTTAGAACACTGACTATCCAGTAGCAGATCAATCAGGTGTAAGAACATTGACTATCCAGTAGCTGCTCAATCAGGTGTTAGAACACTGACTATCCAGTAGCAGCTCAATCAGGTGTGAGAACACTGACTATCCAGTAGCAGATCAATCAGGTGTAAGAACATTGACTATCCAGTAGCTGCTCAATCAGGTGTTAGAACACTGACTATCCAGTAGCAGCTCAATCAGGTGTGAGAACACTGACTGTCCAGTAGCAGCTCAATCAGGTGTCAGAACATTGACTATCCAGTAGCAGCTCAATCAGGTGTGAGAACACTGACTGCCCAGTAGCAGCTCAATCAGGTGTCAGAACACTGACTATCCAGTAGCGGCTCAATCAGGTGTAAGAACATTGACTATCCAGTAGCAGCTCAATCAGGTGTAAGAACACTGACTATCCAGTAGCAGCTCAATCAGGTGTGAGAACACTGACTATCCAGTAGCAGCTCAATCAGGTGTCAGAACACTGACTATCCAGTAGCAGCTCAATCAGGTGTTAGAACACTGACTATCCAGTAGCAGCTCAATCAGGTGTCAGAACACTGACTATTCAGTAGCAGCTCAATCAGGTGTTAGAACACTGACTATCCAGTAGCAGCTCAATCAGGTGTCAGAACACTGACTATCCAGGAGCAGCTCAATCAGGTGTCAGAATACTGACTATCCAGTAGCAGGTCAATCAGGTGTCAGAACATTGACTATTCAGTAGCAGCTCAATCAGGTGTCAGAACATTGACTATCGCAAGCAGCTCAATCAGGTGTTAGAACACTGACTATCCAGTAGCAGCTCAATCAGGTGTCAGAACATTGACTATCCAGTAGCAGCTCAATCAGGTGTTAGAACACTGACTATCCAGTAGCAGCTCAATCAGGTGTCAGAACATTGACTATCCAGTAGCAGCTCAATCAGGTGTCAGAACACTGACTATCCAGTAGCGGCTCAATCAGGTGTAAGAACATTGACTATTCAGTAGCAGCTCAATCAGGTGTAAGAACACTGACTATCCAGTAGCAGCTCAATCAGGTGTGAGAACACTGACTATCCAGTAGCAGCTCAATCAGGTGTCAGAACACTGACTATCCAGTAGCAGATCAATCAGGTGTCAGAACACTGACTATTCAGTAGCAGCTCAATCAGGTGTTAGAACACTGACTATCCAGTAGCAGCTCAATCAGGTGTCAGAACATTGACTATCCAGTAGCAGCTCAATCAGGTGTCAGAACATTGACTATCCAGTAGCAGCTCAATCAGGTGTTAGAACATTGACTATTCAGTAGCAGCTCAATCAGTTGTTAGAACATTGACTATCCAGTAGCAGCTCAATCAGGTGTCAGAACATTGACTATTCAGTAGCAGCTCAATCAGGTGTCAGAACACTGACTATCCAGTAGCAGCTCAATCAGGTGTAAGAACACTGACTATCCAGTAGCAGCTCAATCAGGTGTCAGAACATTGACTATCCAGTAGCAGCTCAATCAGGTGACAGAACATTGACTATCCAGTAGCAGCTCAATCAGGTGTAAGAACATTGACTATCCAGTAGCAGCTCAATCAGGTGTCAGAACACTGACTATCCAGTAGCAGGTCAATCAGGTGTCAGAACATTGACTATTCAGTAGCAGCTCAATCAGGTGTAAGAACATTGACTATTCAGTAGCAGCTCAATCAGGTGTAAGAACATTGACTATTCAGTAGCAGCTCAATCAGTTGTTAGAACATTGACTATACAGTAGCAGCTCAATCAGGTGTCAGAACACTGACTATCCAGTAGCAGCTCAATCAGGTGTCAGAACATTGACTATTCAGTAGCAGCTCAATCAGGTGTCAGAACACTGACTATCCAGTAGCAGCTCAATCAGGTGTAAGAACACTGACTATCCAGTAGCAGCTCAATCAGGTGTCAGAACATTGACTATCCAGTAGCAGCTCAATCAGGTGACAGAACATTGACTATCCAGTAGCAGCTCAATCAGGTGTAAGAGTATTGACTATCCAGTAGCAGCTCAATCAGGTGTCAGAACACTGACTATCCAGTAGCAGCTCAATCAGGTGTCAGAACATTGACTATTCAGTAGCAGCTCAGTCAGGTGTCAGAACATTGACTATCGCGAGCAGCTCAATCAGGTGTCAGAACACTGACTATCCAGTAGCAGCTCAATCAGGTGTCAGAACATTGACTATCCAGTAGCAGCTCAATCAGGTGTTAGAACACTGACTATCCAGTAGCAGCTCAATCAGGTGTAAGAACATTGACTATCCAGTAGCAGCTCAATCAGGTGTTAGAACACTGACTATCCAGTAGCAGATCAATCAGGTGTGAGAACACTGACTGTCCAGTAGCAGCTCAATCAGGTGACAGAACATTGACTATTCAGTAGCAGCTCAATCAGGTGTGAGAACACTGACTGCCCAGTAGCAGCTCAATCAGGTGTCAGAACACTGACTATCCAGTAGCGGCTCAATCAGGTGTAAGAACATTGACTATCCAGTAGCAGATCAATCAGGTGTAAGAACACTGACTATCCAGTAGCAGCTCAATCAGGTGTGAGAACACTGACTATCCAGTAGCAGATCAATCAGGTGTAAGAACACTGACTATCCAGTAGCAACTCAATCAGGTGTAAGAACATTGACTATCCAGTAGCAGCTCAATCAGGTGTGAGAACACTGACTATCCAGTAGCAGATCAATCAGGTGTCAGAACATTGACTATCCAGTAGCAGCTCAATCAGGTGTCAGAACACTGACTATCCAGGAGCAGCTCAATCAGGTGTCAGAACACTGACTGAGTTGCTACTGGATAGTCAATGTTCTGACACCTGATTGAGCTGCTACTGGATAGTCAATGTTCTGACACCTGATTGAGCTGCTACTGGATAATCAGGTGTCAGAACATTGACTATCCAGTAGCAGCTCAATCAGGTGTCAGAACATTGACTATCCAGTAGCAGCTCAATCAGGTGTAAGAACATTGACTATCCAGTAGCAGCTCAATCAGGTGTCAGAACACTGACTATCCAGTAGCAGCTCAATCAGGTGTCAGAACACTGACTATCCAGTAGCAGCTCAATCAGGTGTCAGAACATTGACTATTCAGTAGCAGCTCAATCAGGTGTCAGAACATTGACTATCGCGAGCAGCTCAATCAGGTGTTAGAACACTGACTATCGAGTAGCAGCTCAATCAGGTGTCAGAACATTGACTATCCAGTAGCAGCTCAATCAGGTGTTAGAACACTGACTATCCAGTAGCAGCTCAATCAGGTGTAAGAACACTGACTATCCAGTAGCAGCTCAATCAGGTGTGAGAACACTGACTGTCCAGTAGCAGCTCAATCAGGTGTGAGAACACTGACTATCCAGTAGCAGCTCAATCAGGTGTGAGAACACTGACTGTCCAGTAGCAGCTCAATCAGGTGACAAAACATTGACTATTCAGTAGCAGCTCAATCAGGTGTCAGAACACTGACTATCCAGTAGCAGCTCAATCAGGTGTAAGAACACTGACTATCCAGTAGCAGCTCAATCAGGTGTCAGAACACTGACTATCCAGTAGCAGCTCAATCAGGTGTAAGAACACTGACTATCCAGTAGCAGCTCAATCAGGTGTGAGAACACTGACTATCCAGTAGCAGCTCAATCAGGTGTAAGAACACTGACTATCCAGTAGCAGCTCAATCAGGTGTAAGAACATTGACTATCCAGTAGCAGATCAATCAGGTGTGAGAACACTGACTATCCAGTAGCAGCTCAATCAGGTGTCAGAACATTGACTATCCAGTAGCAGCTCAATCAGGTGTCAGAACACTGACTATCCAGTAGCAGCTCAATCAGGTGTCAGAACACTGACTGAGTTGCTACTGGATAGTCAATGTTCTGACACCTGATTGAGCTGCTACTGGATAGTCAATGTTCTGACACCTGATTGAGCTGCTACTGGATAATCAGGTGTCAGAACATTGACTATCCAGTAGCAGCTCAATCAGGTGTCAGAACATTGACTATCCAGTAGCAGCTCTATCAGGTGTTAGAACACTGACTATCCAGTAGCAGGTCAATCAGGTGTAAGAACACTGACTATCCAGTAGCAGCTCAATCAGGTGTCAGAACATTGACTATCCAGTAGCAGATCAATCAGGTGTTAGAACACTGACTATCCAGTAGCAGCTCAATCAGGTGTCAGAACACTGACTATCCAGTAGCAGCTCAATCAAGTGTCAGAACACTGACTATCCAGTAGCAGCTCAATCAGGTGTCAGAACACTGACTATCCAGTAGCAGCTCAATCAGGTGTCAGAACACTGACTATCCAGTAGCAGGTCAATCAGGTGTCAGAACACTGACTATCCAGTAGCAGCTCAATCAAGTGTCAGAACACTGACTATCCAGTAGCAGCTCAATCAGGTGTCAGAACATTGACTATTCAGTAGCAGCTCAATCAGGTGTGAGAACACTGACTGCCCAGTAGCAGTTCAATCAGGTGTCAGAACATTGACTATCCAGTAGCAGCTCAATCAGGTGTTAGAACACTGACTATCCAGTAGCAGCTCAATCAGGTGTAAGAACACTGACTATCCAGTAGCAGCTCAATCAGGTGTCAGAACATTGACTATCCAGTAGCAGCTCAATCAGGTGTTAGAACACTGACTATCCAGTAGCAGCTCAATCAGGTGTCAGAACACTGACTATCCAGTAGCAGCTCAATCAGGTGTTAGAACACTGACTATCCAGTAGCAGGTCAATCAGGTGTAAGAACACTGACTATCCAGTAGCAGCTCAATCAGGTGTCAGAACATTGACTATCCAGTAGCAGCTCAATCAGGTGTTAGAACACTGACTATCCAGTAGCAGCTCAATCAGGTGTTAGAACACTGACTATCCAGTAGCAGCTCAATCAGGTGTGAGAACACTGACTATCGAGTAGCAGCTCAATCAGGTGTCAGAACATTGACTATCCAGTAGCAGCTCAATCAGGTGTTAGAACACTGACTATCCAGTAGCAGCTCAATCAGGTGTAAGAACACTGACTATCCAGTAGCAGCTCAATCAGGTGTGAGAACACTGACTGTCCAGTAGCAGCTCAATCAGGTGTGAGAACACTGACTATCCAGTAGCAGCTCAATCAGGTGTGAGAACACTGACTGTCCAGTAGCAGCTCAATCAGGTGACAAAACATTGACTATTCAGTAGCAGCTCAATCAGGTGTGAGAACACTGACTGCCCAGTAGCAGCTCAATCAGGTGTCAGAATACTGACTATCCAGTAGCGGCTCAATCAGGTGTAAGAACATTGACTATCCAGTAGCAGCTCAATCAGGTGTAAGAACACTGACTATCCAGTAGCAGCTCAATCAGGTGTGAGAACACTGACTATCCAGTAGCAGCTCAATCAGGTGTAAGAACACTGACTATCCAGTAGCAGCTCAATCAGGTGTAAGAACATTGACTATCCAGTAGCAGATCAATCAGGTGTGAGAACACTGACTATCCAGTAGCAGCTCAATCAGGTGTCAGAACATTGACTATCCAGTAGCAGCTCAATCAGGTGTCAGAACACTGACTATCCAGTAGCAGGTCAATCAGGTGTCAGAACACTGACTGAGTTGCTACTGGATAGTCAATGTTCTGACACCTGATTGAGCTGCTACTGGATAGTCAATGTTCTGACACCTGATTGAGCTGCTACTGGATAATCAGGTGTCAGAACATTGACTATCCAGTAGCAGCTCAATCAGGTGTCAGAACATTGACTATCCAGTAGCAGCTCTATCAGGTGTTAGAACACTGACTATCCAGTAGCAGGTCAATCAGGTGTAAGAACACTGACTATCCAGTAGCAGCTCAATCAGGTGTCAGAAAATTGACTATCCAGTAGCAGATCAATCAGGTGTTAGAACACTGACTATCCAGTAGCAGCTCAATCAGGTGTCAGAACACTGACTATTCAGTAGCAGCTCAATCAGGTGTTAGAACACTGACTATCCAGTAGCAGCTCAATCAGGTGTCAGAACACTGACTATCCAGTAGCAGCTCAATCAGGTGTCAGAACACTGACTATCCAGTAGCAGGTCAATCAGGTGTCAGAACACTGACTATCCAGTAGCAGCTCAATCAGGTGTCAGAACACTGACTATCCAGTAGCAGCTCAATCAGGTGTCAGAACACTGACTATCCAGTAGCAGGTCAATCAGGTGTCAGAACACTGACTATCCAGTAGCAGCTCAATCAGGTGTCAGAACATTGACTATCCAGTAGCAGCTCAATCAGGTGTGAGAACACTGACTGCCCAGTAGCAGTTCAATCAGGTGTCAGAACATTGACTATCCAGTAGCAGCTCAATCAGGTGTTAGAACACTGACTATCCAGTAGCAGCTCAATCAGGTGTAAGAACACTGACTATCCAGTAGCAGCTCAATCAGGTGTCAGAACATTGACTATCCAGTAGCAGCTCAATCAGGTGTTAGAACACTGACTATCCAGTAGCAGCTCAATCAGGTGTCAGAACACTGACTATTCAGTAGCAGCTCAATCAGGTGTTAGAACACTGACTATCCAGTAGCAGCTCAATCAGGTGTCAGAACACTGACTATCCAGGAGCAGCTCAATCAGGTGTCAGAATACTGACTATCCAGTAGCAGGTCAATCAGGTGTCAGAACACTGACTATCCAGTAGCAGCTCAATCAGGTGTCAGAACACTGACTATCCAGTAGCAGCTCAATCAGGTGTTAGAACACTGACTATCCAGGAGCAGCTCAATCAGGTGTCAGAATACTGACTATCCAGTAGCAGGTCAATCAGGTGTCAGAACACTGACTATCCAGTAGCAGCTCAATCAGGTGTTAGAACACTGACTATCCAGTAGCAGGTCAATCAGGTGTAAGAACACTGACTATCCAGTAGCAGCTCAATCAGGTGTCAGAACATTGACTATCCAGTAGCAGCTCAATCAGGTGTTAGAACACTGACTATCCAGTAGCAGCTCAATCAGGTGTCAGAACACTGACTATTCAGTAGCAGCTCAATCAGGTGTGAGAACACTGACTATCGAGTAGCAGCTCAATCAGGTGTCAGAACATTGACTATCCAGTAGCAGCTCAATCAGGTGTTAGAACACTGACTATCCAGTAGCAGCTCAATCAGGTGTCAGAACATTGACTATCCAGTAGCAGCTCAATCAGGTGTAAGAACATTGACTATCCAGTAGCAGCTCAATCAGGTGTCAGAACACTGACTATCCAGTAGCAGCTCAATCAGGTGTCAGAACACTGACTATCCAGTAGCAGCTCAATCAGGTGTCAGAACATTGACTATTCAGTAGCAGCTCAATCAGGTGTCAGAACATTGACTATCGCGAGCAGCTCAATCAGGTGTTAGAACACTGACTATCGAGTAGCAGCTCAATCAGGTGTCAGAACATTGACTATCCAGTAGCAGCTCAATCAGGTGTTAGAACACTGACTATCCAGTAGCAGCTCAATCAGGTGTAAGAACACTGACTATCCAGTAGCAGCTCAATCAGGTGTGAGAACACTGACTGTCCAGTAGCAGCTCAATCAGGTGTGAGAACACTGACTATCCAGTAGCAGCTCAATCAGGTGTGAGAACACTGACTGTCCAGTAGCAGCTCAATCAGGTGACAAAACATTGACTATTCAGTAGCAGCTCAATCAGGTGTCAGAACACTGACTATCCAGTAGCAGCTCAATCAGGTGTAAGAACACTGACTATCCAGTAGCAGCTCAATCAGGTGTCAGAACACTGACTATCCAGTAGCAGCTCAATCAGGTGTAAGAACACTGACTATCCAGTAGCAGCTCAATCAGGTGTGAGAACACTGACTATCCAGTAGCAGCTCAATCAGGTGTAAGAACACTGACTATCCAGTAGCAGCTCAATCAGGTGTAAGAACATTGACTATCCAGTAGCAGATCAATCAGGTGTGAGAACACTGACTATCCAGTAGCAGCTCAATCAGGTGTCAGAACATTGACTATCCAGTAGCAGCTCAATCAGGTGTCAGAACACTGACTATCCAGTAGCAGCTCAATCAGGTGTCAGAACACTGACTGAGTTGCTACTGGATAGTCAATGTTCTGACACCTGATTGAGCTGCTACTGGATAGTCAATGTTCTGACACCTGATTGAGCTGCTACTGGATAATCAGGTGTCAGAACATTGACTATCCAGTAGCAGGTCAATCAGGTGTCAGAACACTGACTATCCAGTAGCAGCTCAATCAAGTGTCAGAACACTGACTATCCAGTAGCAGCTCAATCAGGTGTCAGAACATTGACTATTCAGTAGCAGCTCAATCAGGTGTGAGAACACTGACTGCCCAGTAGCAGTTCAATCAGGTGTCAGAACATTGACTATCCAGTAGCAGCTCAATCAGGTGTTAGAACACTGACTATCCAGTAGCAGCTCAATCAGGTGTAAGAACACTGACTATCCAGTAGCAGCTCAATCAGGTGTCAGAACATTGACTATCCAGTAGCAGCTCAATCAGGTGTTAGAACACTGACTATCCAGTAGCAGCTCAATCAGGTGTCAGAACACTGACTATCCAGTAGCAGCTCAATCAGGTGTTAGAACACTGACTATCCAGTAGCAGGTCAATCAGGTGTAAGAACACTGACTATCCAGTAGCAGCTCAATCAGGTGTCAGAACATTGACTATCCAGTAGCAGCTCAATCAGGTGTTAGAACACTGACTATCCAGTAGCAGCTCAATCAGGTGTTAGAACACTGACTATCCAGTAGCAGCTCAATCAGGTGTGAGAACACTGACTATCGAGTAGCAGCTCAATCAGGTGTCAGAACATTGACTATCCAGTAGCAGCTCAATCAGGTGTTAGAACACTGACTATCCAGTAGCAGCTCAATCAGGTGTAAGAACACTGACTATCCAGTAGCAGCTCAATCAGGTGTGAGAACACTGACTGTCCAGTAGCAGCTCAATCAGGTGTGAGAACACTGACTATCCAGTAGCAGCTCAATCAGGTGTGAGAACACTGACTGTCCAGTAGCAGCTCAATCAGGTGACAAAACATTGACTATTCAGTAGCAGCTCAATCAGGTGTGAGAACACTGACTGCCCAGTAGCAGCTCAATCAGGTGTCAGAACACTGACTATCCAGTAGCGGCTCAATCAGGTGTAAGAACATTGACTATCCAGTAGCAGCTCAATCAGGTGTAAGAACACTGACTATCCAGTAGCAGCTCAATCAGGTGTGAGAACACTGACTATCCAGTAGCAGCTCAATCAGGTGTAAGAACACTGACTATCCAGTAGCAGCTCAATCAGGTGTAAGAACATTGACTATCCAGTAGCAGATCAATCAGGTGTGAGAACACTGACTATCCAGTAGCAGCTCAATCAGGTGTCAGAACATTGACTATCCAGTAGCAGCTCAATCAGGTGTCAGAACACTGACTATCCAGTAGCAGGTCAATCAGGTGTCAGAACACTGACTGAGTTGCTACTGGATAGTCAATGTTCTGACACCTGATTGAGCTGCTACTGGATAGTCAATGTTCTGACACCTGATTGAGCTGCTACTGGATAATCAGGTGTCAGAACATTGACTATCCAGTAGCAGCTCAATCAGGTGTCAGAACATTGACTATCCAGTAGCAGCTCTATCAGGTGTTAGAACACTGACTATCCAGTAGCAGGTCAATCAGGTGTAAGAACACTGACTATCCAGTAGCAGCTCAATCAGGTGTCAGAACATTGACTATCCAGTAGCAGATCAATCAGGTGTTAGAACACTGACTATCCAGTAGCAGCTCAATCAGGTGTCAGAACACTGACTATTCAGTAGCAGCTCAATCAGGTGTTAGAACACTGACTATCCAGTAGCAGCTCAATCAGGTGTCAGAACACTGACTATCCAGTAGCAGCTCAATCAGGTGTCAGAACACTGACTATCCAGTAGCAGGTCAATCAGGTGTCAGAACACTGACTATCCAGTAGCAGCTCAATCAGGTGTCAGAACACTGACTATCCAGTAGCAGCTCAATCAGGTGTCAGAACACTGACTATCCAGTAGCAGGTCAATCAGGTGTCAGAACACTGACTATCCAGTAGCAGCTCAATCAGGTGTCAGAACATTGACTATCCAGTAGCAGCTCAATCAGGTGTGAGAACACTGACTGCCCAGTAGCAGTTCAATCAGGTGTCAGAACATTGACTATCCAGTAGCAGCTCAATCAGGTGTTAGAACACTGACTATCCAGTAGCAGCTCAATCAGGTGTAAGAACACTGACTATCCAGTAGCAGCTCAATCAGGTGTCAGAACATTGACTATCCAGTAGCAGCTCAATCAGGTGTTAGAACACTGACTATCCAGTAGCAGCTCAATCAGGTGTCAGAACACTGACTATTCAGTAGCAGCTCAATCAGGTGTTAGAACACTGACTATCCAGTAGCAGCTCAATCAGGTGTCAGAACACTGACTATCCAGGAGCAGCTCAATCAGGTGTCAGAATACTGACTATCCAGTAGCAGGTCAATCAGGTGTCAGAACACTGACTATCCAGTAGCAGCTCAATCAGGTGTCAGAACACTGACTATTCAGTAGCAGCTCAATCAGGTGTTAGAACACTGACTATCCAGTAGCAGCTCAATCAGGTGTTAGAACACTGACTATCCAGGAGCAGCTCAATCAGGTGTCAGAATACTGACTATCCAGTAGCAGGTCAATCAGGTGTCAGAACACTGACTATCCAGTAGCAGCTCAATCAGGTGTTAGAACACTGACTATCCAGTAGCAGGTCAATCAGGTGTAAGAACACTGACTATCCAGTAGCAGCTCAATCAGGTGTCAGAACATTGACTATCCAGTAGCAGCTCAATCAGGTGTTAGAACACTGACTATCCAGTAGCAGCTCAATCAGGTGTCAGAACACTGACTATTCAGTAGCAGCTCAATCAGGTGTGAGAACACTGACTATCGAGTAGCAGCTCAATCAGGTGTCAGAACATTGACTATCCAGTAGCAGCTCAATCAGGTGTTAGAACACTGACTATCCAGTAGCAGCTCAATCAGGTGTAAGAACACTGACTATCCAGTAGCAGCTCAATCAGGTGTGAGAACACTGACTGTCCAGTAGCAGCTCAATCAGGTGTGAGAACACTGACTATCCAGTAGCAGCTCAATCAGGTGTGAGAACACTGACTGTCCAGTAGCAGCTCAATCAGGTGACAAAACATTGACTATTCAGTAGCAGCTCAATCAGGTGTGAGAACACTGACTGCCCAGTAGCAGCTCAATCAGGTGTCAGAACACTGACTATCCAGTAGCGGCTCAATCAGGTGTAAGAACATTGACTATCCAGTAGCAGCTCAATCAGGTGTAAGAACACTGACTATCCAGTAGCAGCTCAATCAGGTGTGAGAACACTGACTATCCAGTAGCAGCTCAATCAGGTGTAAGAACACTGACTATCCAGTAGCAGCTCAATCAGGTGTAAGAACATTGACTATCCAGTAGCAGATCAATCAGGTGTGAGAACACTGACTATCCAGTAGCAGCTCAATCAGGTGTCAGAACATTGACTATCCAGTAGCAGCTCAATCAGGTGTCAGAACACTGACTATCCAGTAGCAGCTCAATCAGGTGTCAGAACACTGACTGAGTTGCTACTGGATAGTCAATGTTCTGACACCTGATTGAGCTGCTACTGGATAGTCAATGTTCTGACACCTGATTGAGCTGCTACTGGATAATCAGGTGTCAGAACATTGACTATCCAGTAGCAGCTCAATCAGGTGTCAGAACATTGACTATCCAGTAGCAGCTCTATCAGGTGTTAGAACACTGACTATCCAGTAGCAGGTCAATCAGGTGTAAGAACACTGACTATCCAGTAGCAGCTCAATCAGGTGTCAGAACATTGACTATCCAGTAGCAGATCAATCAGGTGTTAGAACACTGACTATCCAGTAGCAGCTCAATCAGGTGTCAGAACACTGACTATCCAGTAGCAGCTCAATCAAGTGTCAGAACACTGACTATCCAGTAGCAGCTCAATCAGGTGTCAGAACACTGACTATCCAGTAGCAGCTCAATCAGGTGTCAGAACACTGACTATCCAGTAGCAGGTCAATCAGGTGTCAGAACACTGACTATCCAGTAGCAGCTCAATCAAGTGTCAGAACACTGACTATCCAGTAGCAGCTCAATCAGGTGTCAGAACATTGACTATTCAGTAGCAGCTCAATCAGGTGTGAGAACACTGACTGCCCAGTAGCAGTTCAATCAGGTGTCAGAACATTGACTATCCAGTAGCAGCTCAATCAGGTGTTAGAACACTGACTATCCAGTAGCAGCTCAATCAGGTGTAAGAACACTGACTATCCAGTAGCAGCTCAATCAGGTGTCAGAACATTGACTATCCAGTAGCAGCTCAATCAGGTGTTTGAACACTGACTATCCAGTAGCAGCTCAATCAGGTGTCAGAACACTGACTATCCAGTAGCAGCTCAATCAGGTGTTAGAACACTGACTATCCAGTAGCAGGTCAATCAGGTGTAAGAACACTGACTATCCAGTAGCAGCTCAATCAGGTGTCAGAACATTGACTATCCAGTAGCAGCTCAATCAGGTGTTAGAACACTGACTATCCAGTAGCAGCTCAATCAGGTGTTAGAACACTGACTATCCAGTAGCAGCTCAATCAGGTGTGAGAACACTGACTATCGAGTAGCAGCTCAATCAGGTGTCAGAACATTGACTATCCAGTAGCAGCTCAATCAGGTGTTAGAACACTGACTATCCAGTAGCAGCTCAATCAGGTGTAAGAAAACTGACTATCCAGTAGCAGCTCAATCAGGTGTGAGAACACTGACTGTCCAGTAGCAGCTCAATCAGGTGTGAGAACACTGACTATCCAGTAGCAGCTCAATCAGGTGTGAGAACACTGACTGCCCAGTAGCAGCTCAATCAGGTGACAAAACATTGACTATTCAGTAGCAGCTCAATCAGGTGTGAGAACACTGACTGCCCAGTAGCAGCTCAATCAGGTGTCAGAACACTGACTATCCAGTAGCGGCTCAATCAGGTGTAAGAACATTGACTATCCAGTAGCAGCTCAATCAGGTGTAAGAACACTGACTATCCAGTAGCAGCTCAATCAGGTGTGAGAACACTGACTATCCAGTAGCAGCTCAATCAGGTGTAAGAACACTGACTATCCAGTAGCAGCTCAATCAGGTGTAAGAACATTGACTATCCAGTAGCAGATCAATCAGGTGTGAGAACACTGACTATCCAGTAGCAGCTCAATCAGGTGTCAGAACATTGACTATCCAGTAGCAGCTCAATCAGGTGTCAGAACACTGACTATCCAGTAGGAGGTCAATCAGGTGTCAGAACACTGACTGAGTTGCTACTGGATAGTCAATGTTCTGACACCTGATTGAGCTGCTACTGGATAGTCAATGTTCTGACACCTGATTGAGCTGCTACTGGATAATCAGGTGTCAGAACATTGACTATCCAGTAGCAGCTCAATCAGGTGTCAGAACATTGACTATCCAGTAGCAGCTCTATCAGGTGTTAGAACACTGACTATCCAGTAGCAGGTCAATCAGGTGTAAGAACACTGACTATCCAGTAGCAGCTCAATCAGGTGTCAGAACATTGACTATCCAGTAGCAGATCAATCAGGTGTTAGAACACTGACTATCCAGTAGCAGCTCAATCAGGTGTCAGAACACTGACTATTCAGTAGCAGCTCAATCAGGTGTTAGAACACTGACTATCCAGTAGCAGCTCAATCAGGTGTCAGAACACTGACTATCCAGTAGCAGCTCAATCAGGTGTCAGAACACTGACTATCCAGTAGCAGGTCAATCAGGTGTCAGAACACTGACTATCCAGTAGCAGCTCAATCAGGTGTCAGAACACTGACTATCCAGTAGCAGCTCAATCAGGTGTCAGAACACTGACTATCCAGTAGCAGGTCAATCAGGTGTCAGAACACTGACTATCCAGTAGCAGCTCAATCAGGTGTCAGAACATTGACTATCCAGTAGCAGCTCAATCAGGTGTGAGAACACTGACTGCCCAGTAGCAGTTCAATCAGGTGTCAGAACATTGACTATCCAGTAGCAGCTCAATCAGGTGTTAGAACACTGACTATCCAGTAGCAGCTCAATCAGGTGTAAGAACACTGACTATCCAGTAGCAGCTCAATCAGGTGTCAGAACATTGACTATCCAGTAGCAGCTCAATCAGGTGTTAGAACACTGACTATCCAGTAGCAGCTCAATCAGGTGTCAGAACACTGACTATTCAGTAGCAGCTCAATCAGGTGTTAGAACACTGACTATCCAGTAGCAGCTCAATCAGGTGTCAGAACACTGACTATCCAGGAGCAGCTCAATCAGGTGTCAGAATACTGACTATCCAGTAGCAGGTCAATCAGGTGTCAGAACACTGACTATCCAGTAGCAGCTCAATCAGGTGTTAGAACACTGACTATCCAGTAGCAGGTCAATCAGGTGTAAGAACACTGACTATCCAGTAGCAGCTCAATCAGGTGTCAGAACATTGACTATCCAGTAGCAGCTCAATCAGGTGTTAGAACACTGACTATCCAGTAGCAGCTCAATCAGGTGTCAGAACATTGACTATCCAGTAGCAGCTCAATCAGGTGTTAGAACACTGACTATCCAGTAGCAGCTCAATCAGGTGTCAGAACACTGACTATTCAGTAGCAGCTCAATCAGGTGTTAGAACACTGACTATCCAGTAGCAGCTCAATCAGGTGTTAGAACACTGACTATCCAGGAGCAGCTCAATCAGGTGTCAGAATACTGACTATCCAGTAGCAGGTCAATCAGGTGTCAGAACACTGACTATCCAGTAGCAGCTCAATCAGGTGTTAGAACACTGACTATCCAGTAGCAGGTCAATCAGGTGTAAGAACACTGACTATCCAGTAGCAGCTCAATCAGGTGTCAGAACATTGACTATCCAGTAGCAGCTCAATCAGGTGTTAGAACACTGACTATCGAGTAGCAGCTCAATCAGGTGTCAGAACATTGACTATCCAGTAGCAGCTCAATCAGGTGTTAGAACACTGACTATCCAGTAGCAGCTCAATCAGGTGTAAGAACACTGACTATCCAGTAGCAGCTCAATCAGGTGTGAGAACACTGACTGTCCAGTAGCAGCTCAATCAGGTGTGAGAACACTGACTATCCAGTAGCAGCTCAATCAGGTGTGAGAACACTGACTGTCCAGTAGCAGCTCAATCAGGTGACAAAACATTGACTATTCAGTAGCAGCTCAATCAGGTGTGAGAACACTGACTGCCCAGTAGCAGCTCAATCAGGTGTCAGAACACTGACTATCCAGTAGCGGCTCAATCAGGTGTAAGAACATTGACTATCCAGTAGCAGCTCAATCAGGTGTAAGAACACTGACTATCCAGTAGCAGCTCAATCAGGTGTGAGAACACTGACTATCCAGTAGCAGCTCAATCAGGTGTAAGAACACTGACTATCCAGTAGCAGCTCAATCAGGTGTAAGAACATTGACTATCCAGTAGCAGATCAATCAGGTGTGAGAACACTGACTATCCAGTAGCAGCTCAATCAGGTGTTAGAACATTGACTATCCAGTAGCAGCTCAATCAGGTGTCAGAACACTGACTATCCAGTAGCAGCTCAATCAGGTGTCAGAACACTGACTATCCAGTAGCAGCTCAATCAGGTGTCAGAACACTGACTATCCAGTAGCAGCTCAATCAGGTGTCAGAACACTGACTATCCAGTAGCAGGTCAATCAGGTGTCAGAACACTGACTATCCAGTAGCAGCTCAATCAGGTGTAAGAACATTGACTATCCAGTAGCAGATCAATCAGGTGTGAGAACACTGACTATCCAGTAGCAGCTCAATCAGGTGTCAGAACACTGACTATCCAGTAGCAGGTCAATCAGGTGTCAGAACACTGACTGAGTTGCTACTGGATAGTCAATGTTCTGACACCTGATTGAGCTGCTACTGGATAGTCAATGTTCTGACACCTGATTGAGCTGCTACTGGATAATCAGGTGTCAGAACATTGACTATCCAGTAGCAGCTCAATCAGGTGTCAGAACATTGACTATCCAGTAGCAGCTCTATCAGGTGTTAGAACACTGACTATCCAGTAGCAGGTCAATCAGGTGTAAGAACACTGACTATCCAGTAGCAGCTCAATCAGGTGTCAGAACATTGACTATCCAGTAGCAGATCAATCAGGTGTTAGAACACTGACTATCCAGTAGCAGCTCAATCAGGTGTCAGAACACTGACTATTCAGTAGCAGCTCAATCAGGTGTTAGAACACTGACTATCCAGTAGCAGCTCAATCAGGTGTCAGAACACTGACTATCCAGTAGCAGCTCAATCAGGTGTCAGAACACTGACTATCCAGTAGCAGGTCAATCAGGTGTCAGAACACTGACTATCCAGTAGCAGCTCAATCAGGTGTCAGAACACTGACTATCCAGTAGCAGCTCAATCAGGTGTCAGAACACTGACTATCCAGTAGCAGGTCAATCAGGTGTCAGAACACTGACTATCCAGTAGCAGCTCAATCAGGTGTCAGAACATTGACTATCCAGTAGCAGCTCAATCAGGTGTGAGAACACTGACTGCCCAGTAGCAGTTCAATCAGGTGTCAGAACATTGACTATCCAGTAGCAGCTCAATCAGGTGTTAGAACACTGACTATCCAGTAGCAGCTCAATCAGGTGTAAGAACACTGACTATCCAGTAGCAGCTCAATCAGGTGTCAGAACATTGACTATCCAGTAGCAGCTCAATCAGGTGTTAGAACACTGACTATCCAGTAGCAGCTCAATCAGGTGTCAGAACACTGACTATTCAGTAGCAGCTCAATCAGGTGTTAGAACACTGACTATCCAGTAGCAGCTCAATCAGGTGTCAGAACACTGACTATCCAGGAGCAGCTCAATCAGGTGTCAGAATACTGACTATCCAGTAGCAGGTCAATCAGGTGTCAGAACACTGACTATCCAGTAGCAGCTCAATCAGGTGTTAGAACACTGACTATCCAGTAGCAGGTCAATCAGGTGTAAGAACACTGACTATCCAGTAGCAGCTCAATCAGGTGTCAGAACATTGACTATCCAGTAGCAGCTCAATCAGGTGTTAGAACACTGACTATCCAGTAGCAGCTCAATCAGGTGTCAGAACATTGACTATCCAGTAGCAGCTCAATCAGGTGTTAGAACACTGACTATCCAGTAGCAGCTCAATCAGGTGTCAGAACACTGACTATTCAGTAGCAGCTCAATCAGGTGTTAGAACACTGACTATCCAGTAGCAGCTCAATCAGGTGTTAGAACACTGACTATCCAGGAGCAGCTCAATCAGGTGTCAGAATACTGACTATCCAGTAGCAGGTCAATCAGGTGTCAGAACACTGACTATCCAGTAGCAGCTCAATCAGGTGTTAGAACACTGACTATCCAGTAGCAGGTCAATCAGGTGTAAGAACACTGACTATCCAGTAGCAGCTCAATCAGGTGTCAGAACATTGACTATCCAGTAGCAGCTCAATCAGGTGTTAGAACACTGACTATCGAGTAGCAGCTCAATCAGGTGTCAGAACATTGACTATCCAGTAGCAGCTCAATCAGGTGTTAGAACACTGACTATCCAGTAGCAGCTCAATCAGGTGTAAGAACACTGACTATCCAGTAGCAGCTCAATCAGGTGTGAGAACACTGACTGTCCAGTAGCAGCTCAATCAGGTGTGAGAACACTGACTATCCAGTAGCAGCTCAATCAGGTGTGAGAACACTGACTGTCCAGTAGCAGCTCAATCAGGTGACAAAACATTGACTATTCAGTAGCAGCTCAATCAGGTGTGAGAACACTGACTGCCCAGTAGCAGCTCAATCAGGTGTCAGAACACTGACTATCCAGTAGCGGCTCAATCAGGTGTAAGAACATTGACTATCCAGTAGCAGCTCAATCAGGTGTAAGAACACTGACTATCCAGTAGCAGCTCAATCAGGTGTGAGAACACTGACTATCCAGTAGCAGCTCAATCAGGTGTAAGAACACTGACTATCCAGTAGCAGCTCAATCAGGTGTAAGAACATTGACTATCCAGTAGCAGATCAATCAGGTGTGAGAACACTGACTATCCAGTAGCAGCTCAATCAGGTGTTAGAACATTGACTATCCAGTAGCAGCTCAATCAGGTGTCAGAACACTGACTATCCAGTAGCAGCTCAATCAGGTGTCAGAACACTGACTGAGTTGCTACTGGATAGTCAATGTTCTGACACCTGATTGAGCTGCTACTGGATAGTCAATGTTCTGACACCTGATTGAGCTGCTACTGGATAATCAGGTGTCAGAACATTGACTATCCAGTAGCAGCTCAATCAGGTGTCAGAACATTGACTATCCAGTAGCAGCTCTATCAGGTGTTAGAACACTGACTATCCAGTAGCAGGTCAATCAGGTGTAAGAACACTGACTATCCAGTAGCAGCTCAATCAGGTGTCAGAACATTGACTATCCAGTAGCAGATCAATCAGGTGTTAGAACACTGACTATCCAGTAGCAGCTCAATCAGGTGTCAGAACACTGACTATTCAGTAGCAGCTCAATCA
Organism: Salvelinus alpinus; assembly: GCF_045679555.1. Classification (NCBI taxonomy): domain Eukaryota; kingdom Metazoa; phylum Chordata; class Actinopteri; order Salmoniformes; family Salmonidae; genus Salvelinus; species Salvelinus alpinus. The sequence continues at coordinate 16,784,351 of NC_092108.1, read as the reverse complement.
GGTGTTAGAACACTGACTATCCAGTAGCAGCTCAATCAGGTGTCAGAACACTGACTATCCAGTAGCAGCTCAATCAGGTGTCAGAACACTGACTATCCAGTAGCAGGTCAATCAGGTGTCAGAACACTGACTATCCATTAGCAGCTCAATCAGGTGTCAGAACACTGACTATCCAGTAGCAGCTCAATCAGGTGTCAGAACACTGACTATCCAGTAGCAGGTCAATCAGGTGTCAGAACACTGACTATCCAGTAGCAGCTCAATCAGGTGTCAGAACATTGACTATCCAGTAGCAGATCAATCAGGTGTGAGAACACTGACTGCCCAGTAGCAGTTCAATCAGGTGTCAGAACATTGACTATCCAGTAGCAGCTCAATCAGGTGTTAGAACACTGACTATCCAGTAGCAGCTCAATCAGGTGTAAGAACACTGACTATCCAGTAGCAGCTCAATCAGGTGTCAGAACACTGACTGAGTTGCTACTGGATAGTCAATGTTCTGACACCTGATTGAGCTGCTACTGGATAGTCAATGTTCTGACACCTGATTGAGCTGCTACTGGATAATCAGGTGTCAGAACATTGACTATCCAGTAGCAGCTCAATCAGGTGTCAGAACATTGACTATCCAGTAGCAGCTCTATCAGGTGTTAGAACACTGACTATCCAGTAGCAGGTCAATCAGGTGTAAGAACACTGACTATCCAGTAGCAGCTCAATCAGGTGTCAGAACATTGACTATCCAGTAGCAGATCAATCAGGTGTTAGAACACTGACTATCCAGTAGCAGCTCAATCAGGTGTCAGAACACTGACTATTCAGTAGCAGCTCAATCAGGTGTTAGAACACTGACTATCCAGTAGCAGCTCAATCAGGTGTCAGAACACTGACTATCCAGTAGCAGCTCAATCAGGTGTCAGAACACTGACTATCCAGTAGCAGGTCAATCAGGTGTCAGAACACTGACTATCCATTAGCAGCTCAATCAGGTGTCAGAACACTGACTATCCAGTAGCAGCTCAATCAGGTGTCAGAACACTGACTATCCAGTAGCAGGTCAATCAGGTGTCAGAACACTGACTATCCAGTAGCAGCTCAATCAGGTGTCAGAACATTGACTATCCAGTAGCAGATCAATCAGGTGTGAGAACACTGACTGCCCAGTAGCAGTTCAATCAGGTGTCAGAACATTGACTATCCAGTAGCAGCTCAATCAGGTGTTAGAACACTGACTATCCAGTAGCAGCTCAATCAGGTGTAAGAACACTGACTATCCAGTAGCAGCTCAATCAGGTGTCAGAACATTGACTATCCAGTAGCAGCTCAATCAGGTGTTAGAACACTGACTATCCAGTAGCAGCTCAATCAGGTGTCAGAACACTGACTATTCAGTAGCAGCTCAATCAGGTGTTAGAACACTGACTATCCAGTAGCAGCTCAATCAGGTGTCAGAACACTGACTATCCAGGAGCAGCTCAATCAGGTGTCAGAATACTGACTATCCAGTAGCAGGTCAATCAGGTGTCAGAACACTGACTATCCAGTAGCAGCTCAATCAGGTGTTAGAACACTGACTATCCAGTAGCAGGTCAATCAGGTGTAAGAACACTGACTATCCAGTAGCAGCTCAATCAGGTGTCAGAACATTGACTATCCAGTAGCAGCTCAATCAGGTGTTAGAACACTGACTATCCAGTAGCAGATCAATCAGGTGTCAGAACACTGACTATTCAGTAGCAGCTTAATCAGGTGTTAGAACACTGACTATCCAGTAGCAGCTCAATCAGGTGTCAGAACACTGACTATCCAGTAGCAGCTCAATCAGGTGTCAGAACACTGACTATCCAGTAGCAGATCAATCAAGTGTCAGAACACTGACTATCCAGTAGCAGCTCAATCAGGTGTCAGAACATTGACTATTCAGTAGCAGCTCAATCAGGTGTGAGAACACTGACTATCCAGTAGCAGATCAATCAAGTGTCAGAACACTGACTATCCAGTAGCAGATCAATCAGGTGTCAGAACACTGACTATCCAGTAGCAGCTCAATCAGGTGTCAGAACACTGACTATCCAGTAGCAGCTCAATCAGGTGTCAGAACATTGACTATCCAGTAGCAGGTCAATCAGATGTTAGAACAATGACTATCCAGTAGCAGCTCAATCAGGTGTCAGAACACTGACTATCCAGTAGCAGCTCAATCAGGTGTGAGAACACTGACTGCCCAGTAGCAGCTCAATCAGGTGTCAGAACACTGACTATCCAGTAGCAGCTCAATCAGGTGTCAGAACACTGACTATCCAGTAGCAGCTCAATCAGGTGTCAGAACACTGACTATCCAGTAGCAGCTCAATCAGATGTTAGAACAATGACTATCCAGTAGCAGCTCAATCAGGTGTAAGAACACTGACTATCCAGTAGCAGCTCAATCAGGTGTCAGAACACTGACTATTCAGTAGCAGCTCAATCAGGTGTTAGAACACTGACTATCCAGTAGCAGATCACTTTGTTGAAGCTATCCATCCCATTTTAATTAACTTAATCATTATGACACACCCCTCACTACTGTCATTGGTTACACTAATTGCACTGTTTGTCTACATAACCTGGTTCAAGTATTCATGACATTACCCTGAGGAAGGCACAGTGATGCCGAAACGTTGGTAAATACCCATTAAATTGCTGGGAGTTTATATATGGTGTGCGACTTTCTTTATTTTGATAGTTTATAGTTTATTCGCCGTTAGTCAGCACCTCCACACAAACTATTATGCTGGGTGTGCGCCAGCTCATGTTTTTTAATCCGCAAAGGATTTGCAACCATGTATTAAAACTCACAATTTAACTTATGGTTGTTAGTTTGTCCAATTACTTTTGAGCTCCTAAAAATGGGGGGGGACCACATTATAAAAAGTGCTGTAATTCCTACACCGTTCACCCAATTTGGACGAAAATACCCTCAAATTAAAGCTGAAAGATTGTTTCCTTTAAAATCCATTGTAGTGGCGTACAGAGCCAAAATGATAATAACTTTGTCAATGTCCAAATATCTATGGACCTGACTGTTTGTATTGTTAATGCCTATTGTTATGGGTTCAGCTGAAAGGACCTAATCCGAGACTTACTGAACGGCTGACTCCTGCAGTGTCTCACCGCCCGGATGGTGTTTGCGATCACCCGCTGGAAAACCCAACAACAAGCAGTGTCTCATATCATACAGAAGTTGTATTAATGTTCTATGAAGGTTGTGGATACTACAACATACATATAGGTGGCATGAACAGTTTATGAGCATCTTATGAACACCTGTGTATACTCACCATCTTCTCAAAGTTGACCATGTTGTCTATGAATGTCTTGTTGCCCTCGTGACTAAAAGTCATGTCTGGGAACAGAATCGAAAAAGCAGTTTAAAACAGAGGACATATTATAAACTACCTCATCTTAGTTTGAAAACAGCCACCCCTAGTCATAGACTGTTCTCTCTGCTTCCGCACGGCAAAGGGTACCGGAGCTCCAGGTCTAGGTCCAAGAGGCACCTAAACAGCTTCTACCCCCAAGCCACAAGACTCCTGAACAGCTAATCAAATGGCCACCCAGACTATTTGCATTGCCCCCCCCCCCCCCCCCCTCTTTTACACCACTGCTACTCTCGGTTGTTATCATCTATGCATAGTCACTTTAATAGCTCTACCTACATGTACATATTACTTCAACTAACCGGTGCCCGGTTAGTGCCCGGTTGACTCTGTACCGGTACCCCCCTTGTGTATAGTCTCGCTATTGTTATTTCACTGCTGCTCTTTAATTAATTGTTACTTTTTATTTCTTATCCATATTTTTTTAACTGCATTGTTGGTTAAATACAAATACAAATACAATTTGATTTGAAAACGTTTCCTGTTGCATACCTACTGCATGCGACCGAGCTTGGGCTTACCTTTGAGGAGGAGGGGCATGAAGGGGATGATTGGCGGCTCTATTTTGGTGACGGTCAGCCGGTATGCCCGGTGGTTCCTGGACGGGTCCTTGGAATACACACACATCACAGTTAAGGTCAACAACTGTATTGTTAATTTAGGGGTCTTTGAAGAGCAACTCACCATCATGCTCTCAAACTCAGCATAGAACTTCTTGAACTTGCTAGGGAGTTTCTGCCAACAGAAAGAGAGAGAGGTTCAGGGGCTTCCGTTTTTTATGGATTCATAGAAAAACTGCAGTTTAGTTTAACAGTATAGTAGTTGTCACCTCCCAGGTTTGGGTGAGTCGACTGACTGCAGGGTTGCTCATACCCATGATGATGGCAAAGAACGAGTTCAGGTTCTTAAACTCCCGACAGCTAGAGAAAGCAACACCACCAATACAATGAGATTGTGAAGAAGCATTTCAGTGACATCAATAATCTATAAGCATGAGTATCTACAGAACGAGTGGGTGTTTTGTTTGTGTGCACAAGACTCACTGAGCAGCGATTTTGATGAACTTCTTGAGCAGCTGAACCCGTTTGCTAAGCTGACCACACAGACACACCTCCGTCACCACCCACAGCTGCACCTGGTTGAACCTGACCACACACAATAGTCATAACATACTGTAACATGTACCATCAACCTGAACAACGCCATAGAAGTTATTTGGAAATGATTCATGTTTGATTATAATCAGACCTGCGTAGAAACAGGTCCAGGTTGGCTGTGGTTCTCCTGAAGCTCTGACGGCCAAACGTGTGGTACAACAACTCATGCTACACCAGGGAAGACAAAAGAATACCTACAGGTGTTGTCACAGAGAATTTCCCTGCGCAGTAGGACATTCAAATTTTTGTGTATTCAAGGTTTAAAAAGGCTTCTAAAGTAAGCAATTTCCACTTTAAAATGTCAGACTTGATTTATCCTAAATAAAAATGGATCAACCCCTACAAAAATGTCCATTAATTATCACACACGTAATAATTAACATTTCCTGTTGCTGCAGGATTATTTTCCTGCTGTGAGAAACTGGTCAAATTAAGACAGAACATAATGTATGTACTATAGGATTCAGGTGTACTGAGAGAAATAGACAGCGTGTTTATCTCATATTAGCCAGGGTGTGTGTGTGTGTGTGTGTGTGTGTGTGTGTGTGTGTATACCTCGTGAACACAGCTGAAGAGTTCCCAGTCGTACAGGGTCATCTGATAGGCCAGGTCTTTAGAACTCATCAGCTCAAAACTGGACATGGACCCAGCTGAGGGCCCCTCCTGGTCTGGGAGAGGGGTCTAACACACACACACACTCACAATGGGTTAAGGAGAAGTATATCTTTAAATCTGTGAATAACACTTGTATATTTTATTAATGTTTATTATGAGTATTTCTTTAAATTGATGTGGCTCTGTGCAAATTCACGGGATGTTTTGAAGGCAAAGCCAAATGTAAACTGATGTTTTTGGATATAAATATGAACTTGATCGAACAAAACATACATGTATTGTGTAACATGTTGTCCCGGGAGTGTTATCTGATTAAGAATATCAAAGGTTAGGGATACATTTTATCAATATTTCAGTTTTTTGTGACTCCTCTCTTTGGTTGGAAAATCGCTGTATGCTTTCTGTGACTAGTTGCTGACCTAACATAATGATATGTTCTGCTTTCGCCTAAAAGCTTTTTTGAAATCGGACACTGTGGTTGGATTAACGAGAATTTTATCTTTAAAATGGTGTCTAATACTTGTATGTTTGAGAAAATTGAATTGTGAGATTTCTGTTGATTAAATTTGGCGCCCTGCAATTTCATTGGCTGTTGGCGAGGGGTTCCGCTAGCGGAACGGGGTTCTGCTAGCGGAACCCCAGTCCTAGACAGGTTAATCATTAGTTGTAATAGAGGCCTGAGGGGGGTGTCATAGCCGAGGGCCTACAACAGAACTTAATGGTTAAGCTTGGAATGTACTGAGTGTGGGGAAAGCGATCACGTGGCAGGCATTGATAAGTGGAGAGAGCCATGGATTAGTGATGAAGGGGGTGGAGGTCAGGTCACGTTAAGGGAGAAATAACAATGTATGGCCCATAACACTTAGTTTCCTGCATAGCAATAAAGATACAATGTTTGTTCAGATGTGTAGGTGGAGATTCAGCATAGGAGAAAGGGTTAAATATCAGTGCTTGTATGAACATGTCTTTGTCAAATGCAGCTGTATTGACCCTCTGGGAAGAATAAACTTGGTTTTACCTTTTAATAGTGTCCTTACAATTTTTACTCTGAATAATACAGTTGAAGTCGGAAGTTTACATTCACTTAGGTTGGAGTCATTAAAATGTGTTTTTCAACTACTCCACAACTATAGTTTTGGCAAGTCGGTTAGGACATCTACTTTGTGCATGACACAAGTAATTTTTCCAACAATTGTTTACAGACAGATTCTTTCACTTACAATTCACTGTATCACAAATCCAGTGGGTCAGAAGTTTACATACACTAAGTTGACTGTGCCTTTAAACAGCTTGGAAAATGACAGAAAATTATGTCATGGCTTTAGAAGCTTCTGATATGCTAATGACATCATTTAAGTCAATTGGAGGTGTACCTGTGGATGTATTTCAAGGCCTACCTTCAAACTCAGTGCCTCTTTGCTTGAAATCATGGGAAAATCAAAAGAAATCAGCCAAGACCTCAGAAAAATAATTGTAGACCTCCACAAGTCTGGTTCATCCTTGGGAACAATTTTCCAAACACCTGAAGGCACCATGTTCATCTGTACAAACAATAGTACGCAAGTGTAAACACCGTGGGACCACGCAACCGTCATACCTCACAGGAAGGAGACGCGTTCTGTCTCCTAGAGATGAACGTACTTTGGTGCGGAAAGTGCAAATCAATCCCAGAACAACAGCAAAGGACCTTGTGAAGATGCTGGAGGAAACACGTACAAAAGTATCTATATCCACAGTATAACGAGTCCTATATCGACATAACCTGAAAGGCCACTCAGCAAGGAAGAAGCCACTGCTCCAAAACTGCCATAAAAAAGCCAGACTACGGTTTGCAACTGCACATGGGGACAAAAATCGTACTTTTGGAGAAATGTCCTCTGGTCTGTTGAAACAAAAATATAACTGTTTGGCCATAATGACCATTGTTATCTTTGGAGGAAAAAGGGGGAAGCTTGCAAGCCGAAGAACACCATCCCAACCATGAAGCACGGGGGTGGTAGCATCATGTTGTGGGGGTGCTTTGCTGCAGGAGGTCCTGGTACACTTCACAACATAGATGGCATCATGAGGGAGGGAAAATGATGTGGCTATATTGAAGCAACATCTCAAGACATCAGTCAGGAAGTTAAAGCTTGGTCGCAAATGGGTCTTCCAAATGGACATTGACCCCAAGCATACTTCCAAAGTTGTGGCACAATGGCTTAAGAACAACAAAGTCAAGGTATTGGAGTGGCCATCACAAAGCCCTGACCACAAACCTATAGATAATGTGTGTGCAGAACTGAAAAAGCACGTGCGAGCAAGGAGGCCTACAAACCTGACTCAGTTACACCAGCTCTGTCAGGAGGAATGGGCCAAAATTTGCCCAATTTATTGTGGGAAGCTTGTGGAAGGCTACCCGAAACATTTGACCCAAGTTAAACAATTTAAAAGCAATGCTACCAAATACTAATTGAGTGCATGTAAACGTCTGACCCACTGGGAATGTGATGAAAGAAATAAAAGCTGAAATAAATCATTCTCTCTACTATTATTCTGACATTTCACATTCTTAAAATAAAGTGGTGATCCTAATTGACCTAAAACAGGGCATTTTTACTAGGATTAAATGTCAGGAATTGTGAAAACCTGAGTTGAAATGTATTTGGCTGAGGTGTATGTAAACTTCCGACTTCAACTGTAACGATCGTCTTGATGAGAATGAGCGGACCAAGGCACAGCAGGTGATGAATACATAATGAATATTTATTAACAGAACGACGAAACACGAAAACTCTTTAACAAACTACAAAACAAATAAACGACGTAGACTGACCTAAAACATGAGAACTTACAAATACACGAAGAACGCACGAACAGGTACAGACTACAAACAAACGCTACAGTCCCGTGTGGTACGAACATACATACAGACACGGAAGACAATCACCCACAAACAAACAGTGTAAAACAGCCTACCTATATATGATTCTCAATCAGAGGAAATGAATAACACCTGTCCCTGATTGAGAACCATATAAGGCTAACAGACAATGAACCTAAACATAGAAACACATAACATAGAATGCCCACCCCAACTCACGCCCTGACCAACTAAACACATACAAAAACAAGAGAAAACAGGTCAGGAACGTGACATCAACTGTAGATCCTAACAGACCTTACAAGATTAAGATAAACTGAGTAAAGTGTTTACATGACTATTGCCATACTCAGCCTACTGAAATAATCTGTTTAATATGGAATTATTAGTGTGCATGTAAACATACTCACTGATCTGTCTCAAAGGCCACTCTATTGACCCATTTCTATTCCTCATTCTCTCTCACCAGAGCATTGAGCTGGTCCCGGGGACAGGCGAACATACGCCCATTGATGCTCAGAGAGGAGAATACTGACACATCATTGGGCTTCAGCATCTGCTTCTCTGTGACAAGAGAACACACACACACACACACACAGAGGAAAATAAAATGAAAGCAATAAATGCTATGCAAATGAAGTGAGATGTGATTGGCTCCTCACCGCCTGCGGAGCTGAGGTGGACCAATAGCAGGTCGTCGTTTGAGGCAAGTTTGTTGGCCACAGCGCTGGTCACCTCACTCCCTGTGGCCGCTACGGCAACCCGGATGGTGGTGTAGGTGTGGTCACTGCAGTACACCTTCAACAGGACTACACACACACGTTTTTAAGAGGCTTGTGATTAAAGAAAAAGTGTAGGGAAATAAAAAAAAATTACGTCACATAAACACACTGACTGTCGTCACAGTTCCTGATGGGTTGTGTCTTCACTAGTTTCTCGTCTCCATTGCTGAACTGTGTAAGGACCTTCTGCTGAGACAGACCACACAACATCAGAGATGATCAACAACACACACCTTGACAGACCACACAACATCAGAGATGATCAACAACACACACCTTGACAGATCACAACATCAGAGATGATCAACAACACACACCTTGACAGGCCACACAACATCAAAGATGATCAACAACACACACCTTGACAGGCCACACAACATCAGAGATGATCAACAACACACACCTTGACAGATCACAACATCAGAGATGATCATCAACACACACCTTGACAGACCACACAACATCAGAGATGATCAACAACACACACCTTGACAGATCACAACATCAAAGATGATCAACAACACACACCTTGACAGGCCACACAACATCAGAGATGATCAACAACACACACCTTGACAGATCACAACATCAGAGATGATCATCAACACACACCTTGACAGACCACACAACATCAGAGATGATCAACAACACACACCTTGACAGACCACACAACATCAGAGATGATCAACAACACACACCTTGACAGACCACACAACATCAGAGATGATCAACAACACACACCTTGACAGGCCACACAACATCAGAGATGATCAACAACACACACTTTGACAGACCACACAACATCAGAGATGATCAACAACACACACCTTGACATATCACAACATCAGAGATGATCATCAACACACACCTTGACAGGCCACACAACATCAGAGATGATCAACAACACACACCTTGACAGACCACACAACATCAGAGATGATCAACACAGACCTTGACAGATCACAACATCAGAGATGATCAACACACACCTTGACAGACCACACAACATCAGAGATGATCAACAACACACACCTTGACAGGCCACACAACATCAGAGATGATCAACAACACACACCTTGACAGATCACAACATCAGAGATGATCAACAACACACACCTTGACAGGCCACACAACATCAGAGATGATCAACAACACACACCTTGACAGATCACAACATCAGAGATGATCAACAACACACACCTTGACAGGCCACACAACATCAGAGATGATCAACAACACACACCTTGACAGATCACAACATCAGAGATGATCAACAACACACACCTTGACAAATCACACAACATCAGAGATGATCAACACACACCTTGACAGATCACACAACATCAGAGAAGATCAACAACACACACCTTGACAGACACATTCACCATGCCACACTCACCTTTTTCACTTTGGCCTCTTCTGAACTGAAGAATAGAAACAAGAGAACAAGTGTATGTTAATAATGCATGTCTTTATAATGGTTTGACGGTCAGGATTATGGGGTTAAGGTCAGTTTTACATACTGTAGTTTGACGACCATCTCCAAGTCAGGTACAAAGTCTTTCAGAGCTCTGAGGATACGTGAGTCATTGGACACACTGGACACACTCCCATACAGCTCCTACGGAGAGAAACACACAGACTCAGACAACTCCTCAGGGGCGAGTGTGTGTGTGTGTGTGTGTGTGTGGACGTGTTTAACTATTCTTGTGGGGACCAGAAGTCCCTACAAGAATAGTAAACAAAGTAAAAATTGACCAACTGGGGACATTTTGTTAGTCCCCACAAGGTCAAATGCTATTTCTAGGGGGTTTAGGGTTAAGGTTAGAATTAGTGTTAGGGTTAGAATTAAGTTAAATATTAAGGTTAGGAGCTAGGGTTAGTTGTAGGGTTAGGGTTAGGAGCTAGGGTTAGGTTTAGGGTTAGGATAAAGTTTAGGTTTTTGGGTTAGGGTTAGGGTTAAGGTTAGGGTTAGGGTTAGGGTAAGAGTACGGGTTAGGATTAGGGTTAGGTCTAGGGTTAGGGGTTAGGGAAAATAGGATTTTGAATGGGACTGAATTGTATGTCCCCACAAGGTTAGCTGTACAAGACTGTGTGTGTGTGTGTGTGTGTGTGTGTGTGTGTGTGTGTGTGTGTGTGTGGGTGTGGGTGTGTGTGTGTGTACCTCCAGGAATATGAGTGCTGCTGGCTCCTCCTGTAAGTGATGTGTGTGTACTGCAGCCCAGCGCAGGGCCAGATTGAGGACTCGTCTCTTACAGGTCACAGCGTACTCCAACCTCTCCTGCTCCGAGCCCGGGGGAGCCACCGCATGGTAGGTACACACAGGGTTAAAGATATAACACACAACTATAACATAACTGTCACCTATATGTAACATACTGAACTTCAAGAAGAGAAACTGAAGGGAGAGAAAGAAGGATAGGGAGAAAACAAGAGGGCAGAGTGAGAAAAAGGATATTGTGCCATGAGTAGCTGGCAGAACTGGCTGTTAGGCATGAAGACACAGTGCATGAGGACAAAGTCATCTACCGCAGGGTCTGAGGGGAAGAAAAAGAGTGGAAGAAAGAGAATAATAGTAGAAAACAGATATTCATGCATATCTACCGACCCATCATCCGATCCCATACAGTAGCAGGGCCCGGCTGTATAAAACATGTTAGGTGTTTCCCTTAAGGGTTTACTTTAAGGAATCATTTCCCCTTATCTAAGGAAATGATTTAAGGGTGTTGCATAGAGCCCCTCAAGGGCATACTTTAAGTGTTTTGCGGTAGCTTGAAGGCATGTATGGCAGAAAGAGTCTCTGGTTACCATGGAGAAGACCTGATTCACTGAATGAATGTCAAAGAGATCACATTTATTTTGAGATCTCAAAATAGAACTTCTACATTCAATACTGGAGACAAACATTGATTGAGAATATAATAAAAAACCTTTTCTTTGAGTTACTTTTTTCTCACCTTATTTATTACTTTCTAGTACTTCAAGCTAGCTTACAGAGCAGGTAGCTTACAGAGCAGGTAGCTTACAAAGCAGGTAGCTTACAGAGTAGGTAGCTTACAGAGCAGGTAACTTGTAAGTCGCTCTGGATAAGAGCGTCTGCTAAATGACTTAAATGTAAATGTAAATGTTATAGAGCAGGTAGCTTGCAGAGCAGGTAGATTATAGAGCAGGTAGCTTACAGACTAGGTAGCTTACAGAGCAGGTAGATTACAGAGTAGGTAGCTTGCAGAGCAGGTAGCTTACAGAGCAGGTAGCTTACAGAGTAGGTAGCTTACAGAGTAGGTAGCTTATAGAACAGGTAGCTTATAGAGCAGGTAGCCTATAGAGCAGGTAGCTTACAGAGTAGGTAGCTTACAGAGTAGGTAGCTTACAGAGTAGGTAGCTTATAGAACAGGTAGCTTACAGAGTAGGTAGCTTATAGAACAGGTAGCTTACAGAGTAGGTAGCTTACAGAGTAGGTAGCTTATAGAACAGGTAGCTTATAGAGCAGGTAGCCTATAGAGCAGGTAGCTTACAGAGTAGGTAGCTTGCTAGCCAGCTGGCTTTGTAGACATGGATTGTGCACCTTTCATTGTTTAGCTAAGTAGCTAGCTGCTTGCTGGTGGATGTTTTCCTTTTGAAACCAGGGGAGAGGAAAGCAACATTCAGCCACAAATGATGTTTTCATTGACATCCATACTGAATGAAGCACTTAAGGGACCTCATAGGCACCCTTAACTCTTTCACTTCATTTAAGGGGGAAATTTGCCCCAAAATGTTTTGTGCAACTGACTTAAAGTTAAGGAAACTTTAAGGGAAAAGATAAGGGGAAAATGTACTTTAGATGTTTTATGCAACCGGGCCCAGGCCCTCAACCCTAGGGACTCACAGTGTATATCTATCAGGTTGTGTGTGTGTGTGTGTGCACACCTGGGTCAGAGTGGTGTGTATCCATCCTCATAGTCTCCAGGAAGTGGTCAAGGATCTTCTCAGGGGTTCCAGACAACACAGTGTACCTGATATTTCCCAGACTGGAGGCTCTGGGACTCTTCTCCAAGACCAGAACAGCCTGCTCATGTTCCTTCAAACGCACTGTATTTGCCTCCACGTCCTAAAGTCAAGTAAATTACAGGACATTACATTAAAGCAAGGTAAGGTAAAGTACATTTCATTTAAGTAAAGTAAATTACAGTATGGTACAGTATTGCACAGTGTAGTAACAGAACAGTACACAACTCTACCCTGAGTATCCTGTTGAAGTCTTCTTTGTCCACTCGGAGGAAGTGACAGTTGTCTTCTCTGAGGACGATGGAGGCAGCTCGAGGAGAATCAGTCACCAACGCCAGCTTCCCAAAGTCATCCCCCTCATGCAGGGTACACACCACACCCTGAAGAGGAACACACACACACACACACATCAAAACACACGGATTAGACAGCTGGAGAAGTGCTAGCATGAATGAAGATTGTGACTAATCAAACTGTGTGTGTATGTTGTGTATATTCTGAGACCATTGAGATAGTCATTCACTGTGATGAGCGAAGCCAGAGTTTCCCAAACTGTAGCACTAGTTCCCCTAGGGAATACAAGCCAGCTGTTGTATGCAGATGCATTCTTTTGGTCATAATAATTTTAGTTAGCGTCATCTTGTGCTACTTTCAAATCCACTGTAGGCCCATAATATACATATCATGTATAAACACACACACACGTCATACCTTGCCGTAGATGACCACATTGACAGAGCCCTTCTGGATGATGTACCAGGATGTTCCCTCTTCTCCCTGGTTAAACACTGGAAGGAGAGAGCACACCTTAATGTGTGTCCCTAAAACACACACACTGTACAGCATGGTGAGATAGGGACTTACACACGGTTCCTACTTTGGCGTGAGACTCGAAGATGAGAACACTCGCCAGCTCCCTCTTCACCTGTAAGCAAGATGGTAAGAGCAAAACAAACATTAAAACAACACCTGAAAAACCTCTGAACATTTCATCAATGTCTGTAAGTACACAAGCCAGCTAGATCTGCTAGACCAGCGGTCCCTAATTCCATTCAGTCGTGGGCCGATTGTTCCTTGAGCGGATGGTTGGGGGGCCGGAACATAGTTATAAATTGTACACTGAAAATTGACCGTAAGAATCCCAAAAATATGTAGTATTTGACTAAAACTGAATCGTTTCAAACTTTGATTACATTGGGATATGATCACATACAGGTATGCTTCTATATTTATGCATGGGAATAATTTTGGGAACAGATTTCCTCAATTAAAATCACTTTGAGCTCATTTCCTGGTGATTCTACAGTCTTTTCTGTCCAAGATCGAATATAAACTCAGCAAAAAAGAAACATCCCTTTTTCATGACCCTGTCTTTCAAAGATAATTCATAAAAATCCAAATAACTTCACAGATCTTCATTGTAAGGGGTTTAAACACTGTTTCCCAGGCTTGTTCAATGACCCATGTAGATATACCTTTTTTTATGAGCCGTTTCCAGCTACAATAGTCATTTACAACATTAACAATGTCTACACTGTATTTCTGATCAATTTGATGTTATTTTAAAATGGACAAAAAAAATTGCTTTTCTTTCAAAAACAAGGACATTTCTAAGTGACCCCAAACTTTTGAACGGTAGTATATATATATATATATATATATATATATATATATATATATAGTGCCTTTGGAAAGTATTCAGACCCATTTACTTTTTCCAAATGTTGTTACTTAAAAAATATATATATTCTCAGAAATCTACACGCAATACCCCATAATAACAACAAAACGAAAACTGTTATTTATTTTTTTTGCACATTTATTAAACAATAGAAAACAGAAATACCTTATTCACACCGTTTGCTATGAGACTCGAAATTGAGCTCAGGTGCATCCTGTTTCCATGGATCATCCTTTAGATGTTTCTAAAACTTGATTCCAACTGTGGTAAATTTAATTGATTGGACATGATTGGGAAAGACACACACCTGTCTATATAAGATCCCACAGGTAACAGTGCATGTCAAAGCAAAAACCAAACCATGAGGTCGAATGAATTGTCCGTAGAGCTCCGAGACAGGATTGTGTCGAGGTACAGGTCTGGGGAAGGCTACAAAAACATTTCTGCAGCATTGAAGGTCCCAAAGAACACAGTGGCCTCTATCATTCTTAAATGGAAGAAGTTTGGAACCACCAAGACTCTTCCTAGAGCTGGCCGCCAGGCCAAACTGAGCAATCGGAGAAGGGCCTAGGTCAGGGAGGTGACCAAGAACCCAATGGTCACTCTGACAGAGCTCTACAGTTCCTCTGTGGAGATGGGAGAACCTTCCAGAAGAACAATCCTCTCTGCAGCACTCCACCAATCAGGCCTTTATGGTAGAGTAGCCAGACGGAAGCCCCTCAGTAAAATGCACATGACAGCCCACCTGGAGTTTGCCAAAAGGCACCTAAAGACTCTCAGACCATGAGAAACAAGATTATATGGTCTGATGAAACCAAGATTGAACTCTTTGTCCTGAATGCCAAGCGTCACATCTGTTGGCAACCTGGCACCATCCCAACGGTGAAGCTTGTTGGTGGCAGTATCATGCTGTGGGAATGTTTTTCAGCGGCAAGGACTGGGAGACTAGTCAAGATTGAGGCAAAGATGAATGGAGCAAAGTACAGAGAGATCCTTGATGAAAACCTGCTCCAAAGCGCTCAGGACCTCAGACTGGGTCGAAGGTTCACCTTCCAACAGGACAACGACCCTAAGTACACAGCCAAGACAACGCAGGTGTGGCTTCGAGACAAGTCTCTGAATGTCGTTGAGTGGACCAGCCAGAGTCCGGACTTGAACCTGATCAAACATCTCTGGAGATACCTGAAAATAGCTGTGAAGCAACGCTCCCCATCCAACATGGAAGAGATTGAGAGGATCTGGAGAGAAGAATGCGAAAAACTCCCCAAATACAGGTATGCCAAGCTTGTAGTGTCATACCCAAGAATACTCAAGGCTGTAATCGCTGCCAAAGGTGCTTCAACAAAGTACTGAGTAAAGTGTCTGAACACTTACGTAAATGTGATATCAGTTTTTAATTTTTTATATTATCAGCAAACATTTCAAAAACCTGTTTTTGCTTTGTCATTATGGGGTATTGTGTTTAGAATGTTGAGGGGAAAAAAGCAATTTAATACATTTTAGAATTAGGCTGTAACCTAACAAAATGTTGAAAAAAATCAAGGGTTCTGAATAGTTTCCGAAGGCACTGTATATATACACAGTACCCGTCAAACGTTTGGACACACCTACTCATTCAAGGCTTTTTCTTTATTTTTACTATTTTAAACAAATCAAAATATATTTTCTATTTGAGATTCTTCAAAGTAACCAGCCTTTGCCTTGATGACAGCTTTGCACTCTCTTGGCATTCTCTCAACCAGCTTCACTTGTAATGCTTTTCTAACAGTCTTGAATGAGTTCCCACATATCCTAAGCACTTGTTGGCTGTTTGTCCTTCACTCTGCAGTCCAATTCATCCCAAACCATCTGATGCAGCACTCCATCACTCTCCTTCTTGGTCAAATAGCAGTTACACAGCCTGGAGGTGTGTTGGGTCATTGTCCTGTTGAAAAACTAATTATAGTACCACTAAGCGCAAACCAGATGTGATGGTGTATCACTCCAGAATGCTGTGGTAGCCATGCTTCTTAAGTGTGCCTTGAATTCTAAATAATTCACAGACAGTGTCACCAGCAAAGCACCATCACACCTCCTCCTCCATGCTTCACGGTGGGAACCACACATGCGGAGATCATCCGTTTACCTACTCTGTGTCTCACAAAGACATGGCGGTTAGAACCAAAAATCTCCAATTTGGACTCATCAGACCAAAGAACAGATTTCCACATGTCTAATGTCCATTGTCCATGTTTTTTGGCTCAAGCAAGTCTCTTCTTATTATTGGTGTCCTTAAGTAGTGGTTTCTTTACAACAATTCGACCATGAAGGCCTGATTAACGTAGTCTCCTCTGAACAGTTGATGTTGAGGTGTGTCTGTTACTTGAACTCTGTGAAGCATTTATTTGGGCTGCAATTTCTGACACAACTGATTGGCTCAAATGCATTAAGAAGGAAAGAAATTCCACAAAATAACTTTTAACAAGGCACACCTGCTAATTGAATTGCATTCCAGGTGACTACCTCATGAAGCTGGTTGAGAGAATGCCAAACGTGTGTGAAGCTGTCATCAAGGCAAAGGGTGGCTACTTTGAAGAATCTAAAATATATTTTGATTTGTTTAACACTTTTTTGGTTACTATATGATTCCATATGTTTTATTTCATAGTTTGTCTTCACTACTTAGTAAAAAATAGTAAAAATAGTAAAAAAAAAAAATAAAAAAATGGAATGAGTAGGTGTGTCCAAATTTTTGATTGGTACTGTGTGTGTATAATATATATATATATGTGTGTGTTTTTCTTTGCTCAGAAAAATTGGGGGAACCCTGTGCTAAATTTAGTGTTGGAGAGGTGGGATAAGACTCGCAGTGTTGGAGAGGTGGGATAAGACTCGCAGTGTTGGAGAGGTGGGATAAGACTCGCAGTGTTGAAGAGGTGGGATAAGACTCGCAGTGTTAGAGAGGTGGGATAAGACTCGCAGTGTTGGAGAGGTGGGATAAGACTCGCAGTGTTGGAGAGGTGGGATAAGACTCGCAGTGTTGGAGAGATGGGATAAGACTCGCAGTGTTGGAGAGGTGGGATAAGACTCGCAGTGTTGGAGAGGTGGGATAAGACTCGCAGTGTTGGAGAGGTGGGATAAGACTCGCAGTGTTGGAGAGATGGGATAAGACTCACAGTGTTGGAGAGGTGGGATAAGACTCACAGTGTTGGAGAGGTGGGATAAGGCCTTGATGTGAAGCAGCTCATCATAGATGATCTCCAGATCATCACCCGTCCTCTGACCAGGACTAGAGATGGAGACAGAGAGAGAGTTCTGTTGATGATTCCTAACTGGTATACAATATATAAGAATGAACTAGGCACGTGTGCATGTGTGTGTCCATGCATGTACTGACGGTTTGCAGAGGATCATGCGCAGCAGGGCATCAGGTCCCATCTGGGTGAGGAAGAGGATTGTCTCAGGCAGCTCTTCCTCACTCTCCCTCTTCTCCTCCTCGCTAGGCAATGGGGTGTGCTCCTCTTCATCATCAAGGAAACGATAGAACAGGTACTTGTCCTGGAAACCCAGCTCCTGGTCCACTAGGGGACACACACTGGATCAGTAATCAGTGAGCTCACATAGTGAGATAGCTGGACACAGAGGTGGGATAAGAGGTGGGTTTCACAGCATTTTTATTAGCCAGTCTTGTCAGATCAGTCATTAATTCAATTTGATTTCCTTGATTCCTCACTTCCTCTCTCCTCCTCCTTCTCAAAAGCCATTGGATGAAAAGGTCAGAGGGAACAGACCTCTAACCTTCTCATCCAATGGGTTTTGAAAAAGAGGCGAGGAGAGAGGATTCAAGGAAATGCAATTGAAATTCTCCCTCCATGTGATGAAACTGGTGGAGAACATTTGAAGCGTTGTGTCCAATAGAGGGCAGTGTAGTCTCACCATGGTTCAGGACTCTGTCCTCCAGCAGAACCTGCCACATCCCCACAGCGTGAGAGCGAGTATGTACACAGGTACTCTGCTGCACCAGCCAGTCTACCAGCTCTGTACCTACACAACACTGCCTGCATCACACAAACACACACAGTGAGACAGTTTGCATGGACCATAAAGTAACACAAAACATACATATGTATGTGCACACACACACACGCACACACACAAACACATGCAAACGTACAAACACACACACCTGTATGTCTTGAGGTGGTACTTCCTGTCTCTGATCATGTGAGGAGCTCTGGAGAGGATGGCGTTCCGCATCACCTTCCCCCCTCGCTGCAGCTTCTCTGATGGAACCTACAGACATAACAGAGGAACACAATAAAACACTCATTTTATCTCTAGCATAGCTAGATAGTCACAATCACAGTGAGAATCTAAGCCTACAGGTGTTAATAATTTAAACTTTGAGCTGAGAAATCCACAAAAATAATGAGCCAGGGGACTTTTCATTGCATGTCTCCGCCAACATACGCCCTACAGCCTCCTCATATTTACTATACACTCGCTAAGCTGTGAATCACAAACACCCAACCTGTCCTAACACTCCCAGTTGTCATAGCAACCACACAACTGCTGTCAGGGATCATGAATGAAAGGTGAGGGAAAAAAGGAGAAAAAAAAACACAACCACTGACCCACTCAGAGATACTGCTGCTGTCTTAGAACTACAAAAGAGGGCATCATAATTGGGCAGATGGGGCCTTTCTTGCTTGTGCATGAATTATCTCTCATTAGCACAGCTACAGAGGAAACTACAACTACATCACACAGTTCAGGCTAGATATTATTTATCTCAGTAGAAACTTTGCAATATGTGCATTGAGCTCACAGAAAAAAATATAATGAAAAGGAATTCAAATTATTCAACCAATGTCAGTCAATTACTTGTTTAAAAAACAAAAAATGACTGACATTTCGGTTAGTTGCTCAGCACTAGTGTGAATACACCCCCCCCCCCCCCCCCCTCAGACATTTATTAATAGTATCCTCTTGTAGAATACACACACATCTCAGGTCACAGTCTTTCACTGTACACAGCCTCATTTAAAAAGACTGTACTTTGGGGTTAGTTGAGTGATCAGTGGTATTAACTTTAATGAATAACATTGAAATGGGCCATCTTACCTTGTTGAGGATGTTGTTCATGAAGTTGAGAGGATCTGAACCTAGACTGTCTTTGTCTGTCAGCCATTAGGGAGGTGGGAGACAAAGTTATGACCATCGTAATGTGTAATATGCAATGTTAATAAATCAATATTATTCATTCAACTGGATTGTAGTTGTACTCACTGTCATTGTTGGATCCAGTTTCCATGGCGCCATAGGGAGGGGCCAGAAGTCCAGCCATATACTGACGGTACTTCTACAACACAACACACAGCCTTAGTCATCATAATCAATAAACACACACACCCACCACCATTACCATTAGTCTGAACAAGGCTCTATTGCCTTACCCACTCATCACCTCACACCAACAGCTCTGGACATTACATCCCTATACGACCCTGAGGAGCTCCATTACCGCTGCCTCCACACACACACAAACGTGCGCTTGGACGCACACACACACACACACAGCCTACACCCTTCCTTCAAAAAAAAGCCCTTTGTCACCCAGGGATCATTTACATATGGAACAATTCACATTACATAACACACACACACACAAACCACACACACACAGGGTCAATGAGTATAGCAAGGACAACTGAGTGCAGCGGCGTGTGTTTTAGTGCTACTCACTCTTTTATGTTCATATCTATATTTCAAGACAAATATTGCAGATTGCTTGACTTCTTTAGCCATGCTTGAATGCTAAACACACAGCGATGAATTTACAGAGTTCTTCAGGATTGTGTCACTCTACTCTAAACTCTAACGTCTGTATGGTCTAAAGTCATTACCAGGCAAGCCATGCCTTTAGGAGTCTGCCAAAACACACACATACACACACAGGAAGAGAAGCCCTTTAACATTCAGGAAGCTGCTGACACACAAACACACACACACTAACAATAGGCTGATTCTTTGAGCAAATCTAAGTCATCACATCCGACGTCAGACAACAGAGAGCATTGGCAGTACTGAAATCACAGAGTTTACCGGGAGTTTGTACTTTCTATCAATTCATGAATGAGTAAAAAGTCACTTAAGAAAAACCAAACCCACCCTGGCACATCGCATCTCTCTTTTTATTGATTTCTCTCTCTCACACACACACACACACACACACACACACACACACACACACACACACACACACACACACACACACACACACACACACACACACACACACACTTGACTAAACTCACCCAGGGTCTTCTCTACACTCTACGTCTGGGAAGGACCCCTAAGAGGTGCTCTCTGCTCCTGTAATCCACACACACAACCAGGAAGCCAGCAGCATCCTCAGTACTACCCCAGAGGTCTCCTCTCTCTCTGTCGCACACACACTCAGTCCTCTTTGAAACAGCCCTCCAGTACTCACACACAGAGGTTGCCACAGCAATCAGAGCTTTTCAACGAGCGAAAGCGAGAGAGAGCGAGAGGAGCTAGATTGAACAACGTAGAGAGAGGAGTGTATATAGAGAGCAGAGAAAGATGGAAAGTGAGAGTGTGTGTGAGAAAGAGACAAAGTCTCAAGGCACAAGCAGCAGACAACATTTTCATCAATAATGAATAGAGCTCAATATTGTTTACACTGAACAGAGACAGACAGACATACTGTCACGTATACTCCCTCTCCGGCCTCTAGGTCATCAGGCTGCTGATTATCCCGCACACCTGTCACCATCGTCTCGCGCATCTGCGCCTCATGACACTCACCTGGACTACATCACCTCCTTGATTATCTTCCCTACATCTGTCACTCCCCTTGGTTCTTTCCTCAGGTGTTATTGACTCTGCTTCATGTTGGTGCGTTGTTTGTGTTTCGTGTTTGTTTATTGTTTAGTTCATTTATTAACCCTTTCTCTGCCTCCTTCTCTTATTCCACAAGACAGGTGATGACACACTTTGTGATGACTGTGTGGGGTTGAGATAAATAGTATGTCTGTTAAAAGTGGTGGCCCTGTCCAGCCAATGTCCCTGGGCCCCTCAACGAGCTCTCACAGTCTCATCTCAGAAATAGACATTCATCCATGTTTCTCAAACGTAAAATGTCAAAGTTGTTGAAAACATAACATTTTGAAGTGTTTAAGGTCAAGTTTAGGCATTAATTCCACATTTTAAGGTTAGGCATTAACTCTTAAGGGTTAAGGTTTGGGATAGGCTTAGAAAGTTTTGGGGGATTTCTGTTTTATCGCTGAAATTGAAGTTGCAACATTTGCAATCAGAGGTAGATGTTGACAGGGATGGTGGATGGGGGTAAGCAACACACTAGCAAAACTGAAACCTACCCGAAGTTAGCAGTGCTCACTATTGCCCCTAGTGGCCGGTTTCCACGTAATCTCCCAACGTCCTCAGACATGAACGGCCGTTGAATATTGACTTGTATAACGGGTGAACTGGCTTGGGTCTCTATAGTAACACTATTGTATAACGGGTGAACTGGCTTGGGTCTCTGTAGTAACACTATTGTATAACGGGTGAACTGACTTGGGTCTCTGTAGTAACACTATTGTATAATGGGTGACCTGGCTGGGACCCCTGTAGTAACACTATTGTATCACGGGTGACCTGGCTGGGACCCCAGTAGTAACACTATTGTATAATGGGTGACCTGGCTGGGACCCCTGTATTAACACTATTATATCACCGGTGACCTGGCTGGGGCCCCTGTAGTAACACTATTGTATAATGGGTGACCTGGCTGGGACCCCTGTAGTAACACTATTGTATCACGGGTGACCTGGCTGGGACCCCTGTAGTAACACTATTGTATCACGGGTGACCTGGCTGGGCACCCTGTAGCAACACTATTGTATCACAGGTGACCTGGCTGTGGCCCCTGTAGCAACACTATTATTTCACGGGTGACCTGACTGGGACCCCTGAAGAAACATTATTGTATCACGGGTGACCTGGCTGGGACCCCTGTAGAAACATTATTGTATAATGGGTGACCTGGCTGGGACCCCTGTAGTAACACTATTGTATAATGGGTGACCTGGCTGGGACCCCTGTAGTAACACTATTGTTTAACGGGTGACCTGGCTGGGACCCCTGTAGTAACACTATTGTTTAACGGGTGACCTGGCTGGGACCCCTGTAGTAACATTACTATATCACGGGTGACCTGGCTGGGACCCCTGTAGTAACACTATTATATCACGGGTGACCTGGCTGGGACCCCTGTAGTAACACTATTGTATTACAGGTGACCTGGCTGGGGCCCCTGTGGTAACACTATTGTTTAACGGGTGACCTGGCTGGGACCCCTGTAGAAACATTTTTGTTTAACGGGTGACCTGGCTGAGACCCCTGTAGTAACACTATTGTTTAACGGGTGACCTGGCTGGTACCCCTATAGTAACACTATTGTTTAACGGGTGACCTGGCTGGTACCCCTGTAGAAACACTATTGTTTAACGGGTGACCTGGCTGGTACCCCTGTAGTAACACTATTGTATAATGGGTGACCTGGCTGGGACCCCTGTAGTAACACTATTGTATAATGGGTGACCTGGCTGGGACCCCTGTAGTAACACTATTATATCACGGGTGACCTGGCTGAGACCCCTGTAGTAACACTATTGTTTAATGGGTGACATGGCTGGGACCCCTGTAGTAACACTATTGTTTAACGGGTGACCTGGATGGGACCCCTGTAGTAACATTATTGTTTAACGGGTGACCTGGCTGGGACCCCTGTAGTAACACTATTGTTTAACGGGTGACCTGGCTGGGACCCCTGTAGTAACACTATTGTTTAACGGGTGACCTGGCTGGGACCCCTGTAGTAACATTACTATATCACGGGTGACCTGGCTGGGACCCCTGTAGTAACACTATTATATCACGGGTGACCTGGCAGGGACCCCTGTAGTAACACTATTGTTTAATGGGTGACCTGGCTGGGACCCCTGTAGTAACACTATTGTTTAACGGGTGACCTGGCTGGGACCCCTGTAGTAACACTATTGTTTAATGGGTGACCTGGCTGGGACCCCTGTAGTAACACTATTGTTTAACGGGTGACCTGGCTGGGACCCCTGTAGTAACATTACTATATCACGGGTGACCTGGCTGGGACCCCTGTAGTAACACTATTATATCACGGGTGACCTGGCAGGGACCCCTGTAGTAACACTATTATATCACGGGTGACCTGGCTGGTACCCCTGTAGTAACACTATTGTTTAACGGGTGACCTGGCTGGTACCCCTGTAGAAACATTATTGTTTAACGGGTGACCTGGCTGGTACCCCTGTAGTAACACTATTGTTTAACGGGTGACCTGGCTGGTACCCCTGTAGTAACACTATTGTATTACGGGTGACCTGGCTGGGGCCCCTGTAGTAACACTATTGTATAACGGGTGAACTGACTTGGGTCTCTGTAGTAACACTATTGTATAATGGGTGACCTGGCTGGGACCCCTGTAGTAACACTATTGTATCACGGGTGACCTGGCTGGGACCCCAGTAGTAACACTATTGTATAATGGGTGACCTGGCTGGGACCCCTATATTAACACTATTATATCACGGGTGACCTGGCTGGGACCCCTGTAGTAACACTATTGTATTACGGGTGACCTGGCTGGGGCCCCTGTAGTAACACTATTGTATAATGGGTGACCTGGCTGGGACCCCTGTAGTAACACTATTGTATCACGGGTGACCTGGCTGGGACCCCTGTAGTAACACTATTGTATCACGGGTGACCTGGCTGGGCACCCTGTAGCAACACTATTGTATCACAGGTGACCTGGCTGGGGCCCCTGTAGCAACACTATTATTTCACGGGTGACCTGACTGCGACCCCTGAAGAAACATTATTGTATCACGGGTGACCTGGCTGGGACCCCTGTAGAAACATTATTGTATAATGGGTGACCTGGCTGGGACCCCTGTAGTAACACTATTGTATAATGGGTGACCTGGCTGGGACCCCTGTAGTAACACTATTGTATAATGGGTGACCTGGCTGGGACCCCTGTAGTAACACTATTGTATCACGGGTGACCTGGCTGGTACCCCTGTAGTAACACTATTGTTTAACGGGTGACCTGGCTGGGACCCCTGTAGTAAAATTACTATATCACGGGTGACCTGGCTGGGACCCCTGTAGTAACACTATTATATCACGGGTGACCTGGCTGGGACCCCTGTAGTAACACTATTGTATTACGGGTGACCTGGCTGGGGCCCCTGTGGTAACACTATTGTTTAACGGGTGACCTGGCTGGGACCCCTGTAGTAACACTATTGTTTAACGGGTGACCTGGCTGGGACCCCTGTAGTAACACTATTGTTTAACGGGTGACCTGGCTGGGACCCCTGTAGTAACATTACTATATCACGGGTGACCTGGCTGGGACCCCTGTAATAACACTATTATATCACGGGTGACCTGGCTGGGACCCCTGTAGTAACACTATTGTATTACGGGTGACCTGGCTGGGGCCCCTGTGGTAACACTATTGTTTAACGGGTGACCTGGCTGGGACCCCTGTAGAAACATTTTTGTTTAACGGGTGACCTGGCTGAGACCCCTGTAGTAACACTATTGTTTAACGGGTGACCTGGCTGGTACCCCTGTAGTAACACTATTGTTTAACGGGTGACCTGGCTGGTACCCCTATAGTAACACTATTGTTTAACGGGTGACCTGGCTGGTACCCCTTTAGAAACACTATTGTTTAACGGGTGACCTGGCTGGTACCCCTGTAGTAACACTATTGTATAATGGGTGACCTGGCTGGGACCCCTGTAGTAACACTATTGTATAATGGGTGACCTGGCTGGGACCCCTGTAGTAACACTATTATATCACGGGTGACCTGGCTGAGACCCCTGTAGTAACACTATTGTTTAATGGGTGACATGGCTGGGACCCCTGTAGTAACACTATTGTTTAACGGGTGACCTGGCTGGGACCCCTGTAGTAACATTATTGTTTAACGGGTGACCTGGCTGGGACCCCTGTAGTAACACTATTGTTTAACGGGTGACCTGGCTGGGACCCCTGTAGTAACACTATTGTTTAACGGGTGACCTGGCTGGGACCCCTGTAGTAACATTACTATATCACGGGTGACCTGGCTGGGACCCCTGTAGTAACACTATTATATCACGGGTGACCTGGCAGGGACCCCTGTAGTAACACTATTGTTTAATGGGTGACCTGGCTGGGACCCCTGTAGTAACACTATTGTTTAACGGGTGACCTGGCTGGGACCCCTGTAGTAACACTATTGTTTAACGGGTGACCTGGCTGGGACCCCTGTAGTAACACTATTGTTTAACGGGTGACCTGGCTGGGACCCCTGTAGTAACATTACTATATCACGGGTGACCTGGCTGGGACCCCTGTAGTAACACTATTATATCACGGGTGACCTGGCAGGGACCCCTGTAGTAACACTATTATATCACGGGTGACCTGGCTGGTACCCCTGTAGTAACACTATTGTTTAACGGGTGACCTGGCTGGTACCCCTGTAGAAACATTATTGTTTAACGGGTGACCTGGCTGGTACCCCTGTAGTAACACTATTGTTTAACGGGTGACCTGGCTGGTACCCCTGTAGTAACACTATTGTATTACGGGTGACCTGGCTGGGGCCCCTGTAGTAACACTATTGTATAATGGGTGACCTGGCTGGGACCCCTGTAGTAACACTATTATATCACGGGTGACCTGGCTGGGACCCCTGTAGTAACACTATTGTTTAACGGGTGACCTGGCTGAGACCCCTGTAGTAACACTATTGTTTAACGGGTGACCTGGCTGGGACCCCTGTAGTAACACTATTGTTTAACGGGTGACCTGGCTGGGACCCCTGTAGTAACACTATTGTTTAACGGGTGACCTTGCTGGGACCCCTGTAGTAACACTATTGTTTAACGGGTGACCTGGCTGGGACCCCTGTAGTAACATTACTATATCACGGGTGACCTGGCTGGGACCCCTGTAGTAACACTATTATATCACGGGTGACCTGGCAGGGACCCCTGTAGTAACACTATTGTATTACGGGTGACCTGGCTGGGGCCCCTGTGGTAACACTATTGTTTAACGGGTGACCTGGCTGAGACACCTGTAGAAACATTATTGTTTAACGGGTGACCTGGCTGGGACCCCTGTAGTAACACTATTATATCACGGGTGACCTGGCTGGGACCCCTGTAGTAACACTATTGTATTACGGGTGACCTGGCTGGGGCCCCTGTAGTAACACTATTGTATAATGGGTGACCTGGCTGGGACCCCTGTAGTAACACTATTATATCACGGGTGACCTGGCTGGGACCCCTGTAGTAACACTATTGTATTACGGGTGACCTGGCTGGGGCCCCTGTAGTAACACTATTGTATAATGGGTGACCTGGCTGGGACCCCTGTAGTAACACTATTGTATAATGGGTGACCTGGCTGGGACCCCTGTGGTAACACTATTGGATCCCGGGTGACCTGGCTGGACCCCTGTAGTAACACTATTGTTTAACGGGTGACCTACACCTGCATTGCTTGCTGTTTGGGGTTTTAGGCTGGGTTTCTGTACAGCACTTCGAGATATTAGCTGATGTACGAAGGGCTATATAAAATAAACTTGATTGATTGACCTGGCTGGGACCCCTGTAGTAACACTTTTGTTTAACGGATGACCTGGCTGGGACCTCTGTAGTAACACTATTGTTTAACGGGTGACCTGGCTGGACCCCTGTAGTAACACTATTGTTTAACGGGTGACCTGGCTGGTACCCCTGTAGTAACACTATTGTTTAACGGGTGACCTGGCTGGTACCCCTGTAGTAACACTATTGTATTACGGGTGACCTGGCTGGGGCCCCTGTAGTAACACTATTGTATAATGGTCGACCTGGCTGGGACCCCTGTAGTAACACTATTATATCACGGGTGACCTGGCTGGGGCCCCTGTAGTAACACTATTGTATAATGGGTGACCTGGCTGGGACCCCTGTAGTAACACTATTATATCACGGGTGACCTGGCTGGGACCCCTGTAGTAACACTATTGTATAATGGGTGACCTGGCTGGGACCCCTGTAGTAACACTATTATATCACGGGTGACCTGGCTGGGACCCCTGTAGTAACACTATTGTATTACGGGTGACCTGGCTGGGGCCCCTGTAGTAACACTATTGTATAATGGGTGACCTGGCTGGGACCCCTGTAGTAACACTATTGTATAATGGGTGACCTGGCTGGGACCCGGTGGTAACACTATTGTATTACGGGTGACCTGGCTGGGACCCCTGTAGTAACACTATTGTATCACGGGTGACCTGGCTGGGACCCCTGTAGTAACACTATTGTTTAACGGGTGACCTACACCTGCATTGCTTGCTGTTTGGGGTTTTAGGCTGGGTTTCTGTACAGCACTTCGAGATATTAGCTGATGTACGAAGGGCTATATAAAATAAACTTGATTGATTGACCTGGCTGGGACCCCTGTAGTAACACTTTTGTTTAACGGATGACCTGGCTGGGACCCCTGTAGTAACACTATGGTATCACGGGTGACCTGGCTGGGACCCCTGTAGTAACACTATTGTTTAACGGGTGACCTGGCTGGGACCCCTGTAGTAACACTATTGTTTAACGGGTGACCTGGCTGGACCCCTGTAGTAACACTATTGTTTAACGGGTGACCTGGCTGGACCCCTGTAGTAACACTATTGTTTAACGGGTGACCTGGCTGGTACCCCTGTAGTAACACTATTGTTTAACGGGTGACCTGGCTGGTACCCCTGTAGTAACACTATTGTATTACGGGTGACCTGGCTGGGGCCCCTGTAGTAACACTATTGTATAATGGTCGAC